>NC_030677.2:216913569-217136069 GCF_000004195.4 Xenopus tropicalis
AACTAACTCCTGTGTTTATATCTCCACTACAGGAGCCCCCTAAACTCCGTGTTTATAACTCCACTACAGACCCACATAACTCCTGTGTTTATAACTCCACTTACAGAGCCCACTAACCCTGTTTATATCTCACTTACAGACCCCACTAACTCCTGGCTGTATAACCCACTACAGAGCCCCCACTAACTCCTGTGTTTATAACTCCACTTACAGACCCACTAACTCCTGTGTTTATAACTCCACTTACAGACCCACTAACTCCTGTTTTATAACTCCACTTACAGAGCCCCAACTAACTCCTTGTGTTATAATAATCCACTTACAGACCCACTAACTCCTGTGTTATAACTCCATTTACAGACCCCCACTAACTCCCTGTTATTCCTCCTTTGTAAACATTTCTTTTTGCTCCAAAGTACCAAGCTGTAAAGTTTTCCTAAGTTTGCAGATTTATATGACATTTAGAAAATCACATAAAAATGTTGCAATTTGCCGCATTTATCTCTCACAATTTCTTGATAAAGATCAGATAAAGGCAAATCACCCCAAATAGGAACACCAGAGGCCTACTGAACAGTTTGATGCCCAATATGCATAGATATACCAAAGTCTGCGGTATGTACTGACCCCAAAATGAAAATAGCGCATAAGGATTTCTCGCCTGCCAGCTCAGCTTTTGCACACAGAGCCCCCTGTCAGTGTATTATGTGCAGTAACCCCCCTAACTATACAGAGCCCCCTGTCAGTGTATTATGTGCAGTAACCCCCTAACTATACAGTGACCCTGTCAGCGTATTATGTGCCATAACCCCCCTAACTATACAGAGCCCCCTGTCAGCGTATTATGTGCCGTAACCCCCCCTAACTATACAGAGCCCCCTCAGTGTATTATGTGCCGTAACCCCTCCTAACTATACAGAGCCCCCTGTCAGTGTATTATGTGCCGAAACTTTCCCTAACTATACAGAGACCCCCACAAAACCATATATTTTTGGAAAGTACACATTCTGACAAATCCAACAAGGGTAAAGAGTCCTTTCTACACCAAAGTACCAATCTGCAAAGCTTTCCTAAAGTTATTGGTTTTTATGATATTTCAGAAAATCGCCTAAAAATGTTGCAATTTGCCGCATTTATCTCACACAATTTCTTGCGTACAAAGGCAAGTCACCCCAAATAGGAACACCAGAGGCCTACTGAACAGTTTGATGCCCAATATGCATAGATATACCAAAGTCTGCGGTATGTACTGACCGCAAAATGAAAATAGCGCATAAGGATTTCTCACCTGCCAACTCCGCTTTTGCACACAGAGCCCCCTGACAGCGTATTATGTGCAGTAACCCCCCCTAACTATACAGTGACCCCCAGAAAACCATATATTTTTGGAAAGTACACATTCTGATGAATTCAAAATAGGCAAAGTTATTTTTGTACACCAAAGTTACACATGGCAAAGCTATGCTAAAAACAGATCAGGAAAACTTATACAGGGATAAAATGCGATAAAACCACAAAAATTGTGCAAATCAGTGAAACAACAAAATAAGTCACATGACGGTGTAATTAGTGGTCAGAATATCTGATCCAATAGTCACGCTGTCAAAATAAATAGTTTTTAGGTAAAAGAAACTAAAACAAAGTGGCAAAATGAAAACAAAAAAAAACCAAAGTCTTTGTGTATACATGTGTGTACATGTGTAAAAGTTGTGTTATAGTGTGTGTAAGTTTGTATATGAGTGTAAATAAGTGTATAAAAGTGTGAAAAATGAAAAAAAAAAAAAAACTGCTAAAATGAGTGCTGTAAGTGTGTGTAATCTATGTGTAAATGCAAAAAAAAAAAGTCCTTACCTGTCCTGAAGACCTGATCGCCTTCTCTTCAGTGGGCCGGCACTCCTGGGGGAAGTAGGAAGCAGGAAGCAGCTGGCATGATGCAATCGCATCTGCTGCTTCCTGAAGGGTCCTGCGAGCGATCGTCTTGCAGGACCCTCATGACAGCCTCCTGGCACGTTGCCCAGGGGGCCTGTCATGGATAGAAGCTCTCTGCAGCGGCGGCACATGCCGCCACTGCAGAGAGCTGCGCTTAAATGCCAACGACGTATGGGACACGTCGTTGGCATTTAAGCCCTTTTACTGCCACGACGTATGCCATACGTTGTTGGCAGTAAAAGAGTTAAAGATGTTCCATTTTCCTTCTGTGCCTAACCCCATGAAAAGCCTTTCCCAGTTGACACATTGCAGAGATGCCCTTATACTGGCACAGTCTGCCCGTCTGAGCGTTTAGTTACCCCCTTATAGAGCTGTCTCTGTAGCATTATCTCAAGGAGACCATGTTGTGATCACTGTTCCCCAAATGCCCCCCCCCACACAAATGTTAGAGATGAGTTCAGTATTATTAGATATTACCAGGTCCAAAATAGCGTCATTCCTAGTGGGTTCTTGAACCGCCTGAAATAAAAAGTTGCCATTTAGCATATTTACAAACCTACTAGCTGTTTCTGACTTAGCCACCCCATTACTCCTGTCAGTGCCGGATAATTAAAGTCCCCCATAATAACAACGTGACCCAGTTTTGAAGCCTCCTCCATATAGCATACACCAATGATCATTTTCTTTGTGACCTTCAGCCCTACTGACATTTCTACCCAAAGAGATTCAACGTTTTCATTGGTAATGTCTTTATTACATGGCTTTAAGTCTGACTTTACATAAAGACAAACCCCTCCCCCCTTTTTAATCTCTCTGTCCCTCCTAAAAAGTGTATAACCATTTAAATTCACAGCCCAGTCGCATTTATCATCCCACCAGGTCTCAGTGATACCTATTAAATCATAATTTTCAATACATGCAATAGCTTGCAGCTCCCCTAATTTACCCGACAAGCTACGCGCATTACCCAGCATGCAGCGGAGATTATTACTTCTCCCTCTGATGTTACATTAGCTAAGGGAGAATTAGAGCTAAGGCAATTATGAGACTGCTTTCCTTGTAACGGAAGCTCCTTATCTGATAAAACTATATGCCCCCCTCACTCCTCCCCCACAACCCTTTGCTAGTCCCCCTACCCCGTCTACACTAATTTTCCCATGGAATTTCTAGCTCACCCACCCCCCCCTTGTCTAGTTTAAACACTCCTCCAACCTCTTAACCATTCTCTCCCCTAGCACAGCAGACCCCCTTCCATTGAGGTGCAATCCGTCAGGGCTGTATAGATTGTACCCCAAAGAAAAGTCAGCCCAGTGCTCTAGGAACCCAAACCCTTCCTTCCTACACCAAGACTTTAGCCACGCATTTAGCTCCCTAAGCTCCCGCTGTCTCCCTAAAAATTGCACGCGGCACCGGCAAAATTTCCAAAAAAATGACATTGGAGGACCTTTGCCTAATCTTAGAGCCTAGATCCCTGAACTCACTCTTTAAGGTCCCCCACCTACCGTTCATTTTGTCATTAGTACCGATATGTACCAAGACAGCCGGGTCATGCCCAGCCCCTCCCAATAATGTGTCAACCCGATCAACACATGCCGAACCCTGGCACCAGGAAGACAGCAAACTGTCCGGTTGAAGCGATCCGCTCGACAGATTACCCTGTCCACTTTCCTAATGATCGAATCCCCTATAACCACCATCTGTTTAGGCCTAGCTCTGCTCTCCTCCCCACCACTACTAGAGAAACTGGTCTCCCGGCTGTTAGAGAGATCAGCCTCACCTAGAACCGCCAGTCCAGAGTTCTACTCCCATCTTCTTCACACAATCTGGCAAATCTGTTGGGATGCGCAAACCCTGGAGCAGCCTCCCTTTTCCTTTTCCCCACACTAGATTTTCTAACTGTCACCCAGCTTACTGCCCTATCATCCTTTCCTTGCTCCCCTCCCCCATACTATCTGACCCCGCTAGTTCTTGTTCAGTTAACAAGAGACCCCTCTCAAGATTGTTGATTGAACGCAGTGTTGCAACGTGTTCCTCTAGTGCTCTAACGCGAGCCTCTAAAGTGGCAATTCGCTCACATCCACAACAGAGGTGGCACTTTGGAAACTGTTGTTCCACAACTGCATACATGTGGCAGCCTGGCACTGTGTCAGACCTTCAATGTTGCTACCACTCATTCTCCCAGTTACAGAAACAGTTAAACAAAAATAGGTGAAAGGACTTGAAGTAAAATACAAACTTAGTACCTTGTTTTTAACTCCCTAGTTTGTAACTCCTGTGTTTATAACTCCACTTACAGAGCCCCCACTAACTCCTGTGTTTATAACTCCACTTACAGACCCACTAACTCCTGTGTTTATAACTCCACTTACAGAGCCCCACTAACTCCTGTGTTTATAACTCCACTTACAGAGCCCCCACTAACTCCTGTGTTTATAACTCCACTTACAGAGCCCCCACTAACTCCTGTGTTTATAACTCCACTTACAGAGCCCCCACTAACTCCTGTGTTTTATACTACTCCACTACACAGAGCCCCACTAACTCCTGTGTTTATAACTCCACTTACAGAGCCCCACTAACTCCCTCCACTTACTCCTGTGTTTATAACTCCACTTACAGAGCCCCCCCACTAACTCCTGTGTTTATAACTCCACTTACAGAGCCCCCACACTAACTCCTGAGTTTATAACTCCACTTACAGACCCAACTATATCTCCAACAGACCCACTAACTCCTGTGTTTATATCTCCACTTACAGACCACTAACTCCTGTGTTTATAACTCCACTTACAGACCCACAACTCCTGTGTTATATCTCCACTTACAGAGAACTTACAGAGCCCCCACTAACTCCTGTGTTTATAACTCCACTTACAGAGCCCCCACTAACTCCTGTGTTTATAACTCCACTTACAGAGCCCCCACTAACTCCTGTGTTTATAACTCCACTTACAGAGCCCCCACTAACTCCTGTGTTTATTTAACTCCACTTACCGAGCCCCCACTAACTCCTGTGTTTATAACTCCACTTACAGAGCACCCACTAACTCCTGTGTTTATAGCTCCACTTACAGAGCCCCACTAACTCCTGTGTTTATAACTCCACTTACAGAGCCCCCACTAACTCCTGTGTTTTATAACTCCACTTACAGAGCCCCCACTAACTCCTATGTTTATAATTCCACTTACAGAGCCCCCACTAACTCCTGTGTTTATAACTCCACTAACAGAGCCCCCACTAACTCCTGTGTTTATAACTCACTTACAGAGCCCCCACTAACTCCTGTGGTTTATAACTCCACTTACAGAGCCCCACTAACTCCTGTGTTTATAACTCCACTTACAGACCCACTAACTCCTGTGTTTTATAACTCCACTTACAGAGCCCCCACTAACTCCTGAGTTTATAACTCCACTTACAGAGCCCCCACTAACTCCTGTGTTTATAACTCCACTTACAGAGCCCCCACTAACTCCTGTGTTTATAACTCCACTTACAGACCCACTAACTCCTGAGTTTATAACCTCCACTTACAGAGCCCCCACTAACTCCTGAGTTTATAACTCCACTTACAGAGCCCCACTAACTCCTGAGTTTATAACTCCACTTACAGAGCCCCCACTAACTCCTGTGTTTATAACTCCACTTACAGAGCCCCCACTAACTCCTGTGTTTATAACTCCACTTACAGACCCCACTAAACTCCTGTGTTTATAACTCCACTTACAGAGCCCCACTAACTCTGTGTTTATAACTCCACTTACAGACCCACTAACTCCTGTGTTTATACTCCCACTTACAGACCACTAACTCCTGTGTTTATAAACTCCACTACAGACCCACTAACTCCTGTGTTTATAACTCCACTTACAGACCCACTAACTCCTGTGTTTATAACTCCACTTACAGACCCACTAACTCCTGTGTTTATAACTCCACTTACAGACCACTAACTCCTGTGTTTATAACTCCACTTACAGAGCCCCACTAACTCCTGTGTTTATAACTCCACTTACAGAGCCCCCACTAAACTCCTGAGTTTATAACTCCACTTACAGACCCACTAACTCCTGTGTTTATAACTCCACTTACAGACCCACTAATCCTGTGTTTATAACTCCACTTACAGACCCACTAACTCCTGTGTTTATAACTCCACTTACAGAGCCCCCACTAACTCCTGTGTTTATAAACTCCACTTACAGAGCCCACTAACTCCTGTGTTTATAAAACTCCATTACAGAGCCCCCACAACTCCTGTGTTATAACTCCACTACAGAGCCCCCACTAAACTCCTGTGTTTTATAACTCCACTTACAGAGCCCCCACTAACTCCGAGTTTATAACTCCACTTACAGAGCCACTAACTCCTGAGTTTATACTCCACTTACAGAGAGTTTATAACTCCACTTACAGACCCACTAACTCCTGGTTTATAACTCCACTTACAGACCCCCACTAACTCCTGTGTTTATAACTCCACTTACAGAACTAACTCCTGTGTTATAACTCCACTTACAGACCACTAACTCCTGAGTTTATAACTCCACTTACAGACCCACTAACTCCTGTGTTTATAACTCCACTTACAGCCCCACTAACTCCTGTGTTTATAACTCCACTTACAGACCCACTAACTCCTGAGTTTTAACTCCACTTACAGAGCCCCCACTAACTCCTGAGTTTATACTCCACTTACAGACCCACTAACTCCTGTTTATAACTCCACTTACAGACCACTAACTCCTGAGTTTATAACTCCACTTACAGACCCACTAACTCCTGTGTTTATAACTCCACTTACAGACCCACTAACTCCTGTGTTTATAACTCCACTTACAGACCCACTAACTCCTGAGTTTATAACTCCACTTACAGACCCACTAACTCCTGTGTTTATACTCCACTTACAGAGCCCCCACTAACTCCTGAGTTTAAACTCCACTTACAGACCCACTAACTCCTGAGTTTATAACTCCACTTACAGAGCCCCCACTAACTCCTGGTTTTAACTTCACTTACAGACCCACTAACTCCTGTGTTTATAACTCCACTTACAGACCCACTACTCCTGTGTTATAAACTTCCACTTACAGAGCCCCCCACTAACTCCTGAGTTATATAATCCACTTACAGACCCACTAAACTCCTGAGTTATAACTCCACTTACAGCGACCCACCTAACTCCTGAGTTTATAACTCCACTTACAAGAGCCCCACTAACTCCTGTGTTTATAACTCCACTACAGGACCACGAACTCCTGAGTTTATAAACTCCACTTACAGACCCACTAACTCCTTGTGTTTATAACTCCACTTACAGACCCACTAAACTCCTGTGTTTATAAACTCCACTTACAGACCCACTAAACTCCTGAGTTTATAACTCCACTTACAGACCCACTCAACTCCTGTTGTTTATAACTCCACTTACAGAGCCCCCACTAACTCCTGAGTTTATAACTCCACTTACAGCAGCCCCCACTAAACTTCCTGTGTTTTATTAACTCCACTTACAGGCCCACTAACTCCTGAGTTTATAACTCCACTTACAGAGCCCCCACTAACTCCTGAGTTATAACCCACTTTACAGAGCCCCCACTAACTCCTGTGTTATAACTCCACCACAGAGCCCCACTAACTCCGGAGTTTATAACTTCCAATTACAGAGCCACTAACTCCTGAGTTTAAACTCCACTTTACAGAGCACCCCACTAAACTCCTGAGTTTATTAACTCCACTTACAGAGCCCCACTAAACTCCTGTGTTTTATATCTCCCACTTACCAGAGCCACCACTAACTCCTGTGTTTATAACTCCACTTACAGAGCCCCACTAACTCCTGTGTTATAACTCCACTTACAGAGCCCCAACATAACCTCCTGAGTTTATAACTCCACTTACAGAGCCACTACCTCCTGAGTTTATAACTCACTTACAGAGCCCCCACTAACCTTCCTGTGTTTATAACTGCCACTTACAGTAGCCCCCCACTAACTCCTTGTTTATTAACACTCCACTTACAGAGCCCACTTAACTCCTGAGTTTATAACTCCACTACAGACCCACCTAACTCCTTGTTATTTATATCTCCACCTACAGACCCACTAACTCCTGAGGTTATAACCTTCCACTTACAGAGCCACTAACTCCTGTGTTTATATCTCCACTACAGAGCCACTAACTTCCTGGTTTATATCTCCACTTACAGACCCACTTAACTCCTGTGTTTATAACTCCACTTACAGACCAACTAACTTCTTGTGTAGTTATATCTCCACTTACAGACCCACTAACTCCTGGTTTATAACCTCCACTTACAGAGCCCCACTTAACTCCTGTGTTTATAACTCCACTTACCGAGCCCCACTAACTCCCTGCTGTTTATAACTCCACTTACAGAGCCCCCACTAACTTACCTGTGTTTATAACTCCACTTAACCAGAGCCCCCCTAACTCCTGTTGTTTATAACTCCACTTACCGAGCCCCCACTAACTCCTGTGCTTTATAACTCCACTTACAGAGCCCCACTAACTCCTGTTTGTTTATAGCTCCACTTACAGAGGCCCCACTAACTCCTGTGTTTATAACTCCAGCTTACAGAGCCCCCACTAACTCTGTGTTTATAACTCCACTTACAGAGCCCCCACTAACTCCTATGCTGTATAATTCCACTTACAGAGCCCCCACTAACTCAACTGTGTCTTATAACTCACTAACAGAGCCCCCCACTAACTCCTTGTTTTTATAACTCCACTTACAGAGCCCCACTAACTCTGTGTTTATAACTCCACTTACAGAGCCCCCTACTAACTCCTGTGTTTATTAACTCCACTTTACAGACCACTAAACTCCTGCTGTTTATATCTCACTTACAGGAGCCCCCACTAACTCCATTGGAGGTTTTATAACTTCCACTTCAGAGCCCCCACTAACTCCGGTTTATAACTCCACTTACAGGAGCCCCACTTAACTCCTGGGTTTACTAACTCCACTTACAGACCCACTAACTCCTGTGTTTATATCTCCACTTACAGGAGCCACTAACTCCTGTGTTTATAACTCCACTTACCAGACCCCACAACTCCTGTGCTTTATTAACTCCACTTACAGACTCCACTAACTCCTGTGTTTATAACTCCACTTACAGACCCACTAAACTCATAGTGTTTATAAAACTCCACTTACAGACCCACTAAACTCTGTGGTTATAAACTCCACTTACCAGACCCACTAACTCCTGTGTTTATAACTCCACTTACAGAGCCCACTAACTCCTGTGTGTATAACTCCACTTACAGAGCCCCCACTAACTCTGTGTTTATAACTCCACTTACAGACCCACTAACTCCTGAGTTTATAACTCCACTTACAGAGCTCCCCCACTAACTCCTGAGTTATAACTCCACTTACAGAGCCACCACACTAACTCCTGAGTTTATAACTCCAACTATACAGAGGCCCCCACTAACTCCTGAGGTTTATAACTTTCCACTTACAGAGCCCCCACTAACTACCTGGGTGTGTATAAACTCCACTTACAGACCCACTAACTCCTGCTGTTTATAACTCCACTACAGAGCCCCCCACTAACTCCTGTGTTTATAACTCCACTTACAGACCCACTAACTCCTGTGTTTTATACTCCACTTACAGAGCCCCCACTAACTCCTGTGTTTATAACTCCACTTACAGAGCCCCCACTAACTCCTGAGTTTATAACTTTCCACTACAGACCACTAACTCCTGTGTTTAATAACTCCACTTACAGACCCACAACTCCTCGTGTTTATAACTCCACTTACAGACCCACTAACTCCTGTGTTTTATAACTCCACTTACAGAGCCCCCACTAACTCCTGAGTTGAATAACTCACTTACAGGACCACCCTAACTCCTGTGTTTATAACTCCACTTACAGAGCCCACTAACTCCTGTGGTTTATAAACTCCACTTACAGACCCACTAACTCCTGTGTTTATAACTCCACTTACAGAGCCCCCACTAACTCCTGTGTTTTATAACATCACTTACAGAGCCCCCCACAACTCCTAGTTTATAACTCCCACTTACAGACCCACTAACTCCTGTGTTTATAACTCCACTTACAGGACCCACTAACTCCTGTGTTTATAAACTCCACTACAGGACCCACTAACTACTGTGTTTATACACTCCACTTACAGATGCCCCCACTTAACTCCTGTGTTTTATAAAACTCCACTGTACAGAGCCCCACTAACTCCTGTGTTTATAACTCCACTATACAGAGCCCCACTAACTTCCTGTGTTTATAACGCCACTTACAGAGCCCCCCACTAACTCCTTGTGTTTATACTCCACTTACAAGCCCCCACTAACTCCTGAGTTTATAACTCCACTTACAAGAGCCAACTAACTCCTAGAGGTTATAACCTCCACTACAGGACCCACCTAACTCCTGAGTTATTAACTCCACTTACAGACCCCCACTAACTCCTAGTGTTTAAAACTCCACTTACAAGCCCCCCCACTAACTCCTGTGTTTATAACTCCACTTACAGACACTTAACTCCTGTCGTTTATAACTCCACTTACAGAGCCCCACTAACTCCTGTGTTTATAACTCCACTTACAAGCCCCACTAACTCCTGTGTTTATAACTCCACTTACAGGGACCCACTACGTCCTGAGTTTATAACTCCACTTACGACCCCACTAACTCCTGAGTTCTATAACTCCACTTACACAGCCCCCACTAACTCCTTGTTTATACACTCCACTTACAGACCCACTAATCCTGAGTTTATAACCCACTTACAGAGCCCCCCACTAACTCCTGAGGTTTATAACTCCAACTTACCAGACCACTAAACTCCTGTGTTTATAACTCCACTTACAGAGCCCCCACTAACTCCTGAGTTTATAACTCCACTTACAGACCACTAAACTCCTGAGTTTATAACTCCACTTTACAGACCCACGAACTCCTGTGTTTATAACTCCACTTACAGAACCCACTAACTCCTGTGTTTATAACTCCACTTACAGACCCACAACTCCTGAGTTTAAAACCTCCACTTACAGACCCACTAACTCCTGTGTTTTATAACTCCACTTACAGAGCCCCATAACTCCTGAGTTTATAACATTCCACTTACCAGACCCACTAACTCCTGAGTTTATTAACTCCACTTACAGAGCCCCCACTAACTCCTGTGTTTATAACTTCCATCTTACAGACCCACTAATTCCTTGTGTTTATAACTCCACTTACAGACCCACTAACTCTGTGTTTTATTAACTCCACTTACAGACCCATAACTCCTGTGTTTTATACTCCACTTACAGACCACTTTAACTCCTGTTGTTTATAACTCCACTTACAGAGCCCCCACTAACTCCGTGAGTTTATAACTTCCACTTACAGACCCACTAACTCCTGAGTTATATAACATCCACTTAACCAGAGCCCCCACTCAACTCTGTGTTTTAATAACTCCACTTACAGACCCCCACTAACTTCCTGTGTTATAACTTCCACTTACAGACCCACGAACTCCTGAGTTTATAAACTCCCACTTACAGACCCACTAACTCCTTGTTTAATAACTCCACTTAACAACCCCACTAACTCCTGTGTTTATAACTCACTTACAGACCCACTAACTCCTGAGTTTATAACTCCACTTACAGAGCCCCACACTAACTCCTGTGTTTTATAAACTCCACTTACAGAGCCCCCACAACTCTTGAGTTTATAACTCCACCTTACCAGACCCACTAACTCCTGAGTTTATAACTCCACTTACAGACCCACTAACTCCTGAAGTTTATAACTCCACTTACAGAGCCCCCCACTAACTTCATGAGTTTATAACTCCACTTACAGAGCCCCCACTAAACTCCTGTGTTTTATAAACTCCACTTTACAGAGCCCCACTAACTTCTTGAGTTTATAACTCCACTTACAGACCCACTAAACTCCTGATTTATAACTCCACTTAACAGACCCACTAACTCCTGTTTTATAAACTCCACTTACAGACCCACTAACTCTGTGTTTATTAACTCCACTTACAGACCCACTAACTCCTAGTTTTATAAACTCCACTAACAGGACCCACTAACTCCTGTGTTTTAACTCACTTACAGACCCACTAACTCCTTGAGTTTATAACTCCACTTACAGAGCCCCCACTAACCCTGTGTTTATAACCCACTTACAGACCACTAACTCCTGAGTTATAACTCCACTACAGAGCCCCCACTAAAACTCCTGAGTTATAACTTCCAACTTACAGAGCCCCCACTAACTCCTGTGTTTATAACTCCCCACTTACCCAGAGCCCCCACTAAACTCCTGAGTTTAAACTCCCAATTTACAGAAGCCACTAACTTCCCTGAGTTTATAATCCACTATACCAGAGCCCCCACTAAACTTCCTGTGTTTATAACTTCCACTTACAAGGAGCCCCACTAACTCCTGTGTTTATAACTCCACTACAGAGCCCCACTAACTCCTGAGCTTTATAACTCCACTTACGAAGCCCCCACTAACTCCTGTGTTTATAAACTCCACTACAGAGCCCCCACTAACTCCTGACGTTTTATAACTCCACCTTTACAGAGCCACTAAACCTCCTGTTCGTTTATAACCCACTTATCAGGCCACTACCCTCCTGCAGTTTTTATAACTTCCACTTACAGAGCCCCCACTAAATCCTCCCACGCTGTGTTTTTATAACTCACTTACAGAGCCCCCACTAATCTCCTGTTGTTTATAACTCCACTTACAGAGCCCCCACTCAACTTCCTCTTTTGTTGTTTATAACCCACTTACCAGTGAGCCCCCACTAACTTTGTCGGAGTTTATAACTTCCAGACTGTTACATTAGAACCTCACCATCAATCTTCACATCAGGTGGATTCCTACTATACACTCTCCACTTGTGATCAGTTATAAAGCCCCCTCCAACCTTAACATCACCGTAGCAGTTTATAACCACCTAACCTCACTCTTACGAGCAACCTCTATACATCAATCCCACTCTTACAGTCAGAGTCCCATAACTTTACATACCTCCACTTTAGCTAGAGCTTACACACTCACACAACTCTCTACACAGAGTAGCTAATAAGTCAACCTCCACCTATCACCAGATCCCCTACTAACTCCTGAGTTCTAACTCCAATAACATCACAGTACACCACCACAGACACCACTAAACTACCTCCTGTCTGTAGTTTCTAAACTAAAATCCACCCCATTCACTAGAGCCACCACTAACTCTGAGCGCGCGCTATAATCTACCTTGACATCGCATCTTATCACATCACTACCACCCCAAACTCTCCACCCGTCTGTAGCCACTCACACTACTAACACTTCCACACGCGCAACGTAACTCCTGAGTTATAACTATAACCATCCTAACCATCAAGCCCTAACTATCCTCTGAGACACCTATCTAACTCCACGTTATCAGGAGTCCTCAACCACTCCCAAACCCCTGTGTTTATACACTTCCAACTACAAGACCCCCACATAACTCGCCTGGAGTTGTTTATAACTCCACTTACAGACCCACAATAACCTCCTGAGAAGCATCTCTAACCCACTCAAACAGACCCCCACCCTGAAACTCCCTGCAGTTATAATACACTCCCATAACCAAGACCCACTAACACCCTGCTCGTTTATAACGCCACTATTTACAGAACTAACTCCTGAGTTTATAATATTACAAGACCACTAACTCCTAGAGGTTTATAAACTCCACATCTACACGAGACCCCCACTACACTACTCGATGTTAATATAACTCCACTTACAGAGCCCCCCACTAACTCCTGTGTTTATAACTCCACAATTACACCCCACTAACTCCTGCAGTTTATAACTCCACTTACAGACCCACTAACTCCTGTGTTATAAACTCCACTTACAGAACCCACATAAACTCCATGATCTTTATAACTCCACTTACAGACCCACTAACTCCTGAGTTTATAACTCCACTTACAAGACCCACTAACTCCTGTGTTTATAACTCCACTTACAGGACCCACTAACTCCTGTGTTTATAACTCCACTTACAGACCCACTAACTCCTGTGTTTATAACTCCACTTACAGACCACTAACTCCTGTGTTTTAAACTCCACTTACAGAGCCCCCACCTAACTCTGTGTTTATAACTCCACTTACAGACCCACTAACTCCTGAGTTTATAACTCCACTTACAGAGCCCCCACTAACTCCTGAGTTTATAACTCCACTTACAGAGCCCCCACTAACTCCTGTGTTTATAACTCCACTTACAGAGCCCCCACTTAACTCCTGTGTTTATAACTCCACTTACAGAGCCACTAACTCCTGAGTTTATAACTCCACTTACAGACCCACTAACTCCTGTGTTTATAACTCCACTTACAGACCCACTAACTCCTGTGTTTATAACTCCACTTACAGAGCCCCCACTAACTCCTGTGTTCTATAACTCCACTTACAGAGCCCCCACTAACTCCTGAGTTTATAACTCCACTTACAGACCACTAACTCCTGGCAGTTTATAACTCCACTTACAAGCCCCACTAACTCCTGTGTTTATAACTCCACTTACAGAGCCCCCACTAACTCCTGTGTTTATAACTCCACTTACAGACCCACTAACTCCTGTGTTTATAACTCCACTTACAGACCCACTAACTCCTGTGTTTATAACTCCACTTACAGACCCACTAACTCCTGAGTTTATAACTCCACTTACAGAGCCCCCACTAACTCCTGTGTTTATAACTCCACTTTACAGCAGACCCACTAACTCCTGAGTTTATAACTCCACTTACAGACCCACTAACTCCTGATTTATTTAACTCCACTTTACAGCAGCCCCACTAACTCCTGTGTTTATAACTCCACTTACAGAGCCCCCACTAACTCCTGTGTTTATAACTCCACTTACAGACCCACTAACTCCTGTGTTTATAACTCCACTTACAGAGCCCCCACTAACTCCTGAGTTTATAACTCCACTTACAGAGCCCCCACTAACTCCTGTGTTTATAACTCCACTTACAGAGCCCCACTAACTCCTGTGTTATAAACTCCACTTACAGGACCCACTAACTCCTGTGTTTATAACTCCACTTACAGAAGCCCCCACTAACTCCTGAGTTTATAACTCCACTTACAGACCACCACTAACTCCTGTGTTTATAACTCCACTTACAGACCCCCCACACTAACTCCTGTGTTTATAACTCCACTTACACAACCCACTAACTCCTTGTGTTTATAACTCCACTTACAGAGCCCCACTAACTCCTGTGTTTATAACTCCACTTACAGACCCACTAACTCCTGTGTTTATAACTCCACTTACACAGCCCCCACTAACTCCTGTGTTTATAACTCCACTTACAGAGCCCCACTAACTCCTGTGTTTATAACTCCACTTACAGAGCCCCCACTAACTCCTGAGTTTATAACTCCACTTACAGACCCACTAACTCCTGTGTTTATAACTCCACTTACAGAGCCCCACTAACTCCTGTGTTTATAACTCCACTTACAGAGCCCCCACTAACTCCTGTGTTTATAACTCCACTTACAGACCCACTAACTCCTGAGTTTATAACTCCACTTACAGACCCACTAACTCCTGTGGTTTATAACTCCACTTACAGACCCACTAACTCCTTGTTTATAACTCCACTTACAGACCCACTAACTCCTGTGTTTATAACTCCACTTACAGAGCCCCCACTAACTCCTGAGTTTATAACTCCACTTACAGACCCACTAACTCCTGAGTTTATAACTCCACTTACAGAGCCCCCACTAACTCCTGTGTTTATAACTCCACTTACAGAGCCCCCACTAACTCCTGTGTTTATAACTCCACTTACAACCCACTAACTCCTAGTTTATAACTCCACTTACAGACCCACTAACTCCTGTGTTTATAACTCCACTTACAGACCCACTAACTCCTGTGTTTATAACTCCACTTACAGAGCCCCACTAACTCCTGAGTTTATAACTCCACTTACAGACCCACTAACTCCTGTGTTTATAACTCCACTTACAGACCACTAACTCCTGAGTTTATAACTCCACTTACAGACCCACTAACTCCTGTGTTTATAACTCCACTTACAGAGCCCCACTAACTCCTGAGTTTATAACTCCACTTACAGACCCACTAACTCCTGTGTTTATAACTCCACTTACAGACCCACTAACTCCTGGTTTATAACTCCACTTACAGAGCCCCCCACTAACTCCTGAGTTTATAACTCCACTTTACCAGAGGCCCCCACTAACTCCTGTGTTTATAACTCCACTTACAGACCCACTAACTCCTGTGTTTATAACTCCACTTACAGACCCACTAACTCCTGAGTTTATAACTCCACTTACAGAGCCCCCACTAACTCCTGTGTTTATAACTCCACTTACAGAGACCCCCACTAACTCCTGTGTTTATAACTCCACTTACAGACCCACTAACTCCTGGTGGTTATAACTCCACTTACAGACCCACTAACTCCTGTGTTTATAACTCCACTTACAGACCCACTAACTCCTGTGTTTATAACTCCACTTACAGACCCACTAACTCCTGTGTTTATAACTCCACTTACAGAGCCCACTAACTCCTGTGTTTATAACTCCACTTACAGAGCCCCACTAACTCCTGTGTTTATAACTCCACTTACAGACCCACTAACTCCTGTGTTTATAACTCCACTTACAGACCCACTAACTCCTGAGTTTATAACTCCACTTACAGAGCCCCCACTAACTCCTGTGTTTATAACTCCACTTACAGACCCACTAACTCCTGAGTTTATAACTCCACTTACAAGAGCCCCCACTAACTCCTGTGTTTATAACTCCACTTACAGACCCACTAACTCCTGTGTTTATAACTCCACTTACAGAGCCCCACTAACTCCTGTGTTTATAACTCCACTTACAGACCCACTAACTCCTGAGTTTATAACTCCACTTACAGACCCACTAACTCCTGAGTTTATAACTCCACTTACAGACCCCCACTAACTCCTGTGTTTATAACTCCACTTACAGACCCACTAACTCCTGTGTTTATAACTCCACTTACAGAGCCCCCACTAACTCCTGTGTTTATAACTCCACTTACAGACCCACTAACTCCTTGTTTATAACTCCACTTACAGACCCACTAACTCCTGTGTTTATAACTCCACTTACAGAGCCCCCACTAACTCCTGTGTTTATAACTCCACTTACAGACCCACTAACTCCTGTGTTTATAACTCCACTTACAGACCCACTAACTCCTGTGTTTATAACTCCACTTACAGACCCACTAACTCCTGAGTTTATAACTCCACTTACAGACCCACTAACTCCTGTGTTTATAACTCCACTTACAGAGCCCCCAACTAACTCCTGAGTTTATAACTCCACTTACAGAGCCCCCACTAACTCCTGTGTTTATAACTCCACTTACAGACCCCACTAACTCCTGTGTTTATAACTCCACTTACAGACCCACTAACTCCTGTGTTTATAACTCCACTTACAGAGCCCCACTAACACTACTAACTAACTCCTGTGTTTATAACTCCACTTACAGACCCACTAACTCCTGTGTTTATAACTCCACTTACAGACCCACTAACTCCTGTGTTTAAACTCCACTTACAGACCCCACTAACTCCTGTGTTTATAACTCCACTTACAGACCCACTAACTCCTGTGTTTATAACTCCACTTACAGAGCCCCACTAACTCCTGAGTTTATAACTCCACTTACAGAGCCCCACTAACTCCTGTGTTTATAACTCCACTTACAGACCCACTAACTCCTGTGTTTATAACTCCACTTACAGAGAGCCCCACTAACTCCTGTGTTTATAACTCCACTTACAGACCCACTAACTCCTGTGTTTATAACTCCACTTACAGACCACTAACTCCTGTGTTTATAACTCCACTTACAGAGCCCCCACTAACTCCTGTGTTTATAACTCCACTTACAGAGCCCCACTAACTCCTGTGTTTATAACTCCACTTACAGAGCCCCCACTAACTCCTGTGTTTATAACTCCACTTACAGAGCCCCCACTAACTCCTGTGTTTATAACTCCACTTACAGAGCCCCCACTAACTCCTGTGTTTATAACTCCACTTACAGAGCCCCACTAACTCCTGTGTTTATAACTCCACTTACAGGACCCCCACTAACTCCTGAGTTTATAACTCCACTTACAGAGCCCCCACTAACTCCTGTGTTTATAACTCCACTTACAGAGCCCCCACTAACTCCTGTGTTTATAACTCCACTTACAGACCCCCACTAACTCCTGTGTTTATAACTCCACTTACAGACCCACTAACTCCTGTGTTTATAACTCCACTTACAGACCCACTAACTCCTGTGTTTATAACTCCACTTACAGACCCACTAACTCCTGAGTTTATAACTCCACTTACAGACCCACTAACTCCTGAGTTTATAACTCCACTTACAGACCACTAACTCCTGTGTTATAAACTCCACTTACAGACCCCACTAACTCCTGTGTTTATAACTCCACTTACAGACCCACTAACTCCTGTGTTTATAACTCCACTTACAGACCCACTAACTCCTGAGTTTATAACTCCACTACAGACCCACTAACTCCTGTGTTTATAACTCCACTTACAGACCCACTAACTCCTGTGTTTATAACTCCACTTACAGACCCACTAACTCCTGTGTTATAACTCCACTTACCAGACCACTAACTCCTGAGTTTATAACTCCACTTACAGACCCACTAACTCCTGTGTTTATAACTCCACTTACAGACCCACTAACTCCTGTGTTTATAACCTCCACTTACAGAGCCCCCACTAACTCCTGAGTTTATAACTCCACTTACAGAGCCCCCACTAACTCCTGTGTTTATAACTCCACTTACAGAGCCCCCACTAACTCCTGTGTTTATAACTCCACTTACAGACCCACTAACTCCTGAGTTTATAACTCCACTTACAGAGCCCCCACTAACTCCTGAGTTTATAACTCCACTTACAGAGCCCCCACTAACTCCTGTGTTTATAACTCCACTTACAGGACCCACTAACTCATGTGTTTTATAACTCCACTTACAGACCCACTAACTCCTGTGTTTATAACTCCACTTACAGACCCACTAACTCCTGTGTTTATAACTCCACTTACAGACCCACTAACTCCTGTGTTTATAACTCCACTTACAGACCCACTAACTCCTGTGTTTATAACTCCACTTACAGAGCCCCCACTAACTCCTGAGTTTATAACTCCACTTACAGAGCCCCACTAACTCCTGTGTTTATAACTCCACTTACAGACCCACTAACTCCTGTGTTTATAACTCCACTTACAGAGCCCCACTAACTCCTGTGTTTATAACTCCACTTACAGACCCACTAACTCCTGTGTTTATAACTCCACTTACAGACCCACTAACTCCTGTGTTTATAACTCCACTTACAGAGCCCCCACTAACTCCTGAGTTTATAACTCCACTTACAGAGCCCCCACTAACTCCTGAGTTTATAACTCCACTTACAGAGCCCCCACTAACTCCCTGAGTTTATATCTCCACTTACAGAGCCCCCACTAACTCCTGTGTTTATAACTCCACTTACACAGCCCCCACTAACTCCTGTGTTTATAACTCCACTTACACAGCCCCCACTAACTCCTGAGTTTATATCTCCACTTACAGACCCACTAACTCCTGTGTTTATAACTCCACTTACAGAGCCTCACTAACTCCTGAGTTTATAACTCCACTTACAGACCCACTAACTCCTGTGTTTATAACTCCACTTACAGACCCACTAACTCCTGAGTTTATAACTCCACTTACAGACCCACTAACTCCTGAGTTTATAACTCCACTTACAGACCCACTAACTCCTGTGTTTATAACTCCACTTACAGACCCACTAACTCCTGAGTTTATAACTCCACTTACAGAGCCCCCACTAACTCCTGAGTTTATAACTCCACTTACAGACCCACTAACTCCTGAGTTTATAACTCCACTTACAGACCCACTAACTCCTGAGTTTATAACTCCACTTACAGAGCCCCCACTAACTCCTGTGTTTATAACTCCACTTACAGACCCACTAACTCCTGAGTTTATAACTCCACTTACAGAGCCCCCACTAACTCCTGTGTTTATAACTCCACTTACAGAGCCCCCACTAACTCCTGTGTTTATAACTCCACTTACAGACCCACTAACTCCTGTGTTTATATCTCCAATTACAGAGCCCCCACTAACTCCTGAGTTTATAACTCCACTTACAGAGCCCCCACTAACTCCTGTGTTTATAACTCCACTTACAGACCCACTAACTCCTGTGTTTATAACTCCACTTACAGACCCACTAACTCCTGAGTTTATAACTCCACTTACAGAGCCCCCACTAACTCCTGTGTTTATAACTCCACTTACAGAGCCCCCACTAACTCCTGTGTTTATATCTCCACTTACAGACCCACTAACTCCTGTGTTTATATCTCCACTTACAGAGCCCCACTAACTCCTGTGTTTATAACTCCACTTACAGAGCCCCACTAACTCCTGTGTTTATATCTCCACTTACAGAGCCCCACTAACTCCTGTGTTTATAACTCCACTTACAGAGCCCCCACTAACTCCTGAGTTTATAACTCCACTTACAGAGCCCCCACTAACTCCTGTGTTTATATCTCCACTTACAGAGCCCCACTAACTCCTGTGTTTATAACTCCACTTACAGAGCCCCCACTAACTCCTGTGTTTATAACTCCACTTACAGAGTCCCACTAACTCCTGTGTTTATATCTCCACTTACAGAGCCCCACTAACTCCTGTGTTTATAACTCCACTTACAGAGCCCCCACTAACTCCTGTGTTTATAACTCCACTTACAGAGCCCCCACTAACTCCTGAGTTTATAACTCCACTTACAGAGCCCCCACTAACTCCTGTGTTTATAACTCCACTTACAGACCCACTAACTCCTGTGTTTATAACTCCACTTACAGACCCACTAACTCCTGAGTTTATAACTCCACTTACAGAGCCCCACTAACTCCTGTTTATAACTCCACTTACAGAGCCCCCACTAACTCCTGTGTTTATAACTCCACTTACAGAGCCCCCACTAACTCCTGTGTTTATAACTCCACTTACAGAGCCCCCACTAACTCCTGTGTTTTATAAACTCCCACTTACAGAGCCCCCACTAACTCCTGTGTTTATAACTCCACTTACAGAGCCCCCACTAACTCCTGTGTTTATAACTCCACTTACAGAGCCCCCACTAACTCCTGTGATTATAACTCCACTTACAGACCCACTAACTCCTGAGTTTATAACTCCACTTACAGAGCCCCCACTAACTCCTGTGTTTATAACTCCACTTACAGAGCCCCCACTAACTCCTGTGTTTATAACTCCACTTACAGAGCCCCCACTAACTCCTGTGTTTATAACTCCACTTACAGACCCACTAACTCCTGTGTTTATATCTCCACTTACAGACCCACTAACTCCTGTGTTTTATAACTCCACTTACAGACCCACTAACTCCTGAGTTTATAACTCCACTTACAGACCCACTAACTCCTGAGTTTATAACTCCACTTACAGACCCACTAACTCCTGTGTTTATAACTCCACTTACAGACCCACTAACTCCTGTGTTTATAACTCCACTTACAGACCCACTAACTCCTGAGTTTATAACTCCACTTACAGACCCACTAACTCCTGTGTTTATAACTCCACTTACAGACCCACTAACTCCTGTGTTTATAACTCCACTTACAGACCCACTAACTCCTGTGTTTATAACTCCACTTACAGACCCACTAACTCCTGAGTTTATAACTCCACTTACAGACCCACTAACTCCTGTGTTTATAACTCCACTTACAGACCCACTAACTCCTGTGTTTATAACTCCACTTACAGAGCCCCCACTAACTCCTGAGTTTATAACTCCACTTACAGAGCCCCCACTAACTCCTGTGTTTATAACTCCACTTACAGAGCCCCCACTAACTCCTGTGTTTATAACTCCACTTACAGACCCACTAACTCCTGAGTTTATAACTCCACTTACAGAGCCCCCACTAACTCCTGAGTTTATAACTCCACTTACAGAGCCCCCACTAACTCCTGTGTTTATAACTCCACTTACAGACCCACTAACTCATGTGTTTATAACTCCACTTACAGACCCACTAACTCCTGTGTTTATAACTCCACTTACAGACCCACTAACTCCTGTGTTTATAACTCCACTTACAGACCCACTAACTCCTGTGTTTATAACTCCACTTACAGACCCACTAACTCCTGTGTTTATAACTCCACTTACAGAGCCCCCACTAACTCCTGAGTTTATAACTCCACTTACAGAGCCCCACTAACTCCTGTGTTTATAACTCCACTTACAGACCCACTAACTCCTGTGTTTATAACTCCACTTACAGAGCCCCACTAACTCCTGTGTTTATAACTCCACTTACAGACCCACTAACTCCTGTGTTTATAACTCCACTTACAGACCCACTAACTCCTGTGTTTATAACTCCACTTACAGAGCCCCCACTAACTCCTGAGTTTATAACTCCACTTACAGAGCCCCCACTAACTCCTGAGTTTATAACTCCACTTACAGAGCCCCCACTAACTCCCTGAGTTTATATCTCCACTTACAGAGCCCCCACTAACTCCTGTGTTTATAACTCCACTTACACAGCCCCCACTAACTCCTGAGTTTATATCTCCACTTACAGACCCACTAACTCCTGTGTTTATAACTCCACTTACAGAGCCTCACTAACTCCTGAGTTTATAACTCCACTTACAGACCCACTAACTCCTGAGTTTATAACTCCACTTACAGAGCCCCCACTAACTCCTGAGTTTATAACTCCACTTACAGACCCACTAACTCCTGTGTTTATAACTCCACTTACAGACCCACTAACTCCTGAGTTTATAACTCCACTTACAGAGCCCCCACTAACTCCTGAGTTTATAACTCCACTTACAGAGCCCCACTAACTCCTGAGTTTATAACTCCACTTACCGAGCCCCCACTAACTCCTGTGTTTATAACTCCACTTACAGAGCCCCACTAACTCCTGAGTTTATAACTCCACTTACAGACCCACTAACTCCTGAGTTTATAACTCCACTTACAGAGCCCCCACTAACTCCTGAGTTTATAACTCCACTTACCGAGCCCCCACTAACTCCTGTGTTTATAACTCCACTTACGGAGCCCCACTTAAAGAGCAATCACTTACAGAGCACCTACCACCAGAGCAAGCTCCCTGGAGTGCCAGTGGTTCTATTTATACAGTCTGTAAAGGTGAACTAATCAAACCCCCCCCCTCAAACTGAGGGTAATTACAAGGGAATGTAACTTCTGGCAAACCTGCTGTAAGCCTTATAGTTCAACCAAACTTTGTAAATTAGCACCAAAAACAACAATTACTTTTGAAAAAAAATAAAACCCAACAGTTAAAAAACACAATGATTTTGATAACAGATAATAAAGAATACTTATCCCTTTTTTGTTGAATTGAAAAGCAAGTTGATTCGACCAGCCACCAGCCTGTTAGTAATGTTAGAGATGCAATGAATAAGATCATTATTTGGTGTATTTCCACCAGTGTTTAAGGTGGGATACAAATGGCACCAGGTAAAACACCTGGTTTTACAGCAGGTAATGCTGTGTTGGAGTAAGGCTGATGCCACACCAGGCGTAGGGCTGATTTTTTCGGCAAGCGGAAAAACGCTTGCCGAAAATTCAGCCCTACGCCTGCTACTTGTGCCTGCACCCGAATGAATGAGATACGCTCGGGTGAAGGCACAAGTAGCCGATATACGCATGAAAACGCGAGACTTTGCATTCTCTCGCGTTTTCATGCGTATATCGGCTACTTGTGCCTTCACCCGAGCGTATCTCATTCATTCGGGTGCAGGCACAAGTAGCAGGCGTAGGGCTGAATTTTCGGCAAGCGTTTTTCCGCTTGCCGAAAAAATCAGCCCTACGCCTGGTGTGGCATCAGCCTAAATCTCCCTTTAAGGATTTGATTTGGCCAGCTGTAGGGGGCTGCCTGATTAGGCTGCAGGTGAGCAGCCAATAAAAGGGCTGTATGATTTACACAGAGGGTTGGAGTTGGAATTGAACCGTGACTGAGTGAAGGTCACTCTCAGAGCAGGGTACAGGGCTGGGGGGCTGCCTGTGTTAGGAACTCCCAGAGGGGCTGGGGGGCTGCCTGTCTGTGTGAGGAACTCCCAGAGGGGCTGGGGGGGCTGCAGGGAGCAGAGGGAGTTCTGACCAAACGGATGAGTGCTGAGAGGGCTCAGCAAGGCTTACTGTGAAGCCTGAGTGTTCCAGAGTGTGGAACTAACCCTGGAAGGTGAGAACCCTGAAGAAGGGACAAACACTAATCCTGAACTGTATGTTGATGAACTGTTATGTTTCTGTTGGGAAGAATGGGCCTTAAATAAACCTGAGTTTTGCCTGAAGACTTGGTGTCCCTGTCTCTATGCTCCAGATCCCCTGCCTGCCTGCCTGCCTACCATTGCTAATTCCCCCAAAATTACATGTACAGGCAGTCAGCGTGTCACATATGGTGGAAGATGCGGGCACTAAGGAGCTGTTAAAGAGACATATACATTTAAAGGGCTAGCGAGTGTTTCCCTAAGAGACTGAGACAAAATGGCGCCAGTGAGGGACTGGTTTGCTGAAGGCAAAAGTATGTGGGGAAGTGTGTTGAGACACCCACAGCCAAAAAGTGAGCGTAGCAGGGTGCTACAGGAGCTGCGAGACTGGCAGCAGCGGTTTAATGCCAAGTTTCTGCAACAGCGGTGTGTGGACTTGCAACAGATGGCAAAGGAAGTGACGGAGACTTCACGAGTGGCAAAGGCGGTCGCTTCATCTGGATGCAAGCCAGGAAAAGCATTCCAAAGAGGTTTTGGAAAAGGCCAAAGAGATGGAGCCCCAAGGTTGGAGCCTGGGCAGGTGGCGCGAGTGCAGCATGCCAAGGAGAGAGGCAGTGCTGGTTTCACAGTCTGGTCGGGAGAGGTTGGCCAGAGTTTATCTACAGCAGTTCCAGAGTGTATGCCCTACAGCAGTGCTGTCCAACTTCTGTGGTGCCAAGGGCCGGAATTTCTCTAGCATACATGGTGGAGGGCTGCTAATGGAAGCCAGTTTTGACCACTCCCCTTTTTTGAACCGCACCCATTTTATCACAATGGTGGTAGTGCAGCAAAAACCCAAATGCTTGGTCCTCACTGTGGGGATATCAACAGTTATTCATATATGAAAGAATTATATTATGTCATATTAAGACACACCCTTAAATCCATATGCCTCCTCCTCCCCTATGGATAGCACAGCAACCCCCAGCAACATAATTAGGGACCATTTAATGGCTGTTTCCAACTACTAACAAACTCCCAGAACAAACCCCTGCCAGGTTCACCTCCCACAGGCAGCATAGGGTAGGCAGAGTATGGCACACACAGGCAGCACTCTGCCTCCCTTATGCTGCCTGTGTGTGCCATACTCTGCCTGCCCTTAACTGTCTGTGTGTGCCATACTCTGTCTGGCCTATGCTGCCGGTGTGTTCCATACCCTCCCTGCCCTATGCTGCCTATGTGCCATACTATGCCTGCCCTATGCTGTCTGTGTGTGCCATACTCTGCCTGCCCTACCCTGCCTGTGTGTGCCATACTCTGCCTGCCCTATGCTGTCTGTGTGTGCCATACTCTGCCTGCCCTATGCTGTCTGTGTGTGCCATACTCTGCCTGCCCTACCCTGCCTGTGTGTGCCATACTCTGCCTGCCCTATGCTGTCTGTGTGTTCCATACCCTCCCTGCCATATACTGCCTATGTGCCATCCTTTGCCTACCCTATGCTGTCTGTGTGTGCCATATACACAGGCAGCATAGTCCAGGCACTACATACAATGTCTGAGGTGTGAAAGGGAACAATGGGAGTGATTACAGCCTGAGCCTGAGGTGGGAACACTGCAGGGGGGAACAATGCAGAAACTAAAAGGTGTGACCAACACAGGGGATTACATGTTTAAACAATACAGGGGGTTTATAGCCTGAATCTGAGGTGAGAACCATGCAGGGGGGCAGTTAATCACAGTACTGATACCATTTCAATCTTACACAAGAGTAAGCCATCAAAGCAGCCAGACAGGTGGGGGGCCACACAGAGGGGGGTCGCGGGCCACGGGCCGCCAGTTGGACAGCACTGCCCTACAGGAATGGTAAGACTGTTCTTTAAAGGGGTGGTGGAAAGGGAACAGTATGCTGGTGGGGTAAAAGACTGGGACTCTTTAATTAAAGGCAAGGTCCTGGGAGCTGAAGTACAGCAAGAGTTAAGTGCATGGGCAGAGTGCACTGTCTCTTAAAGGGATGGTTGAAAAACTGGTGGAGGTCAAGGTGAATGGGATTCCATTGTGGGTTACACTGGATGGGTAATACTGTTTGTTCTATGCAAAATGTTAATTGTAATTTTGCTGAAAAGTGTCCAAATGTGAAAAGTGTGGGTGTGGGGTAACGCCCATGGTACAAAGTTTAGGGGTGACCCCTGGTATTAATGTTCCCCTAGAGAGTGTGACTGTGGGGTAACGCCCATGGTACAAAGTTTAGGGGTGACCCCTGGTATTAATGTTCCCCTAGAGAGTGTGACTGGGGGGTGTGGGGTAACACCCATGGTACAAAGTTTAGGGTGACCCCTGGTATTAATGTTCCCCTAGAGAGTGTGACTGTGGGGTAACCCACATGGTACAAAGTTTAGGGGTGACCCCTGGTATTAATGTTCCCCAAGAGAGTGTGACTGTGGGGTAACCCACATGGTACAAAGTTTAGGGGTGACCCCTGGTATTAATGTTCCCCTAGAGAGTGTGACTGGGGGGTGATGCCCATGGTACAAAGTTTAGGGTGACCCCTGGTATTAATGTTCCCCTAGAGAGTGTGACTGTGGGGTAATGCCCATGGTACAAAGTTTAGGGGTGACCCCTGGTATTAATGTTCCCCTAGAGAGTGTGACTGTGGGGTAACGCCCATGGTACAAAGTTTAGGGGTGACCCCTGGTATTAATGTTCCCCTAGAGAGTGTGACTGTGGGGTAACGCCCATGGTACAAAGTTTAGGGGTGACCCCTGGTATTAATGTTCCCCTAGAGAGTGTGACTGGGGGGTGTGGGGTAACGCCCATGGTACAAAGTTTAGGGGTGACCCCTGGTATTAATGTTCCCCTAGAGAGTGTGACTGGGGGGTGTGGGGTAACGCCCATGGTACAAAGTTTAGGGGTGAACCTGGTATTAATGTTCCCCTAGAGAGTGTGACTGGGGGGTGTGGGGTAACGCCCATGGTACAAAGTTTAGGGGTGACCCCTGGTATTAATGTTCCCCCAGAGAGTGTGACTGTGGGGTGTGGGGTAACGCCCATGGTACAAAGTTTAGGGGTGAACCTGGTATTAATGTTCCCCTAGAGAGTGTGACTGGGGGGTGTGGGGTAACACCCATGGTACAAAGTTTAGGGTGACCCCTGGTATTAATGTTCCCCAAGAGAGTGTGACTGGGGGGTGTGGGGTAACACCCATGGTACAAAGTTTAGGGTGACCCCTGGTATTAATGTTCCCCTAGAGAGTGTGACTGTGGGGTAACCCACATGGTACAAAGTTTAGGGGTGACCCCTGGTATTAATGTTCCCCAAGAGAGTGTGACTGTGGGGTAACCCACATGGTACAAAGTTTAGGGGTGACCCCTGGTATTAATGTTCCCCTAGAGAGTGTGACTGGGGGGTGATGCCCATGGTACAAAGTTTAGGGTGACCCCTGGTATTAATGTTCCCCTAGAGAGTGTGACTGTGGGGTAATGCCCATGGTACAAAGTTTAGGGGTGACCCCTGGTATTAATGTTCCCCTAGAGAGTGTGACTGTGGGGTAACGCCCATGGTACAAAGTTTAGGGGTGACCCCTGGTATTAATGTTCCCCAAGAGAGTGTGACTGTGGGGTAACCCACATGGTACAAAGTTTAGGGGTGACCCCTGGTATTAATGTTCCCCAAGAGAGTGTGACTGTGGGGTAACCCACATGGTACAAAGTTTAGGGGTGACCCCTGGTATTAATGTTTCCCATTGTGAATTACCTCATTCACACTCTCTAGGGGAACACCTGAAAGCAGAGGAGTATCTGCAAAAAGATTTCTCAAGTAAGAAATGTACCAATGTTATGCCTGAGGTACAGGGAGTAGGGGTGCCCCCCAATGTAAATGTGTCCCTAGCAGGTGTGACTGAGGCAGTGAGTGTAAACTGCTGAGTCTGTTAAAACAGAACAAAATGTTACCAGTGTGAATGGTAATGATTGTGCAGCTTTGTTGCAAAAAGATGTTGCAACTGATGCAAGTGAGAGTCTGCATTTAGAACTGCTGAGCAGTGTGTGCTTAAGTTCTTCAGTGAACAAAGGGTTAAAGCCATGTATTGAGAGTAACTCTTTGTTGCCCGGCTGCAGCTCATCTCCTGGAGGTCTTAAAGGGGATGAGTGTACTATCATGGCATGGCAGTGAATGGTGGTAAGCCAGACGGTGTGTCTGAGGAAAAGGTAAAACTACCTCTTGATTCTGTGTGTGAGGATGTGTCGGCCACAGAACTGGTCTCCAGTGAGCTGAATTGTGCGAGAGTGGAAACACAATGTGCTGGGGAGAAACATGTCATGACTGGAAAGTGTGCTTTGCTATCTGAAGGGTTAATGCAAGCTGCGAATGTCTCCCTAGTGTGTGGTTGTGAGTCCACCTGGGAGTGCCTTAAAGGTGAGGTGAAAGACAAGCCCTGCACCATGTATGACTTGTCTGAGTGTGTGCAAAATGGAACTGGTAAATTGCACCTATTGCTATGCCCTAGGTCATACTGCAGACAATTGTGCATTTGTGAAGGCAGCGGCTGCGTTGGCCCAGCTGAGAGAGACAAATGACCTGCAGTTGGGTG
The DNA here is from genome assembly GCF_000004195.4 of Xenopus tropicalis. NCBI lineage: Eukaryota > Metazoa > Chordata > Amphibia > Anura > Pipidae > Xenopus > Xenopus tropicalis. The sequence goes on from NC_030677.2 coordinate 216,942,541, forward strand.
AGCAAGTTGATACAGGTGAGTGGGTTGAGCCGACTGAGTGTCAGGTTTTGTGTGCAAAGGGAACTGAGTGTTCTGAGGTAAGTGGCAGCCACATTGCCAATGAGAGTAAGCCAGATGGAATGACTGTGGAGGAAAGTGGAGTTATGTTGAAACTTCCCCCAATCAGTGCTGTGAGGTTCTGGGCCCCCAGATTCTGTCTGCAGTGAGAACCTTGTGATGAATCAACTGACAGCGGAATGTCTTAAAGGCAAAGTAATGAGGTCTTTGCCAAATGCTGTGGAAGGAGATGTTCACACAGAAAATGTGAGTCTGGCAGAGAGTGTTAATACAAATGATGCAAAATGTGTGCTGGATGTGAACACTGAGTGTGTGCCAAGCTGTGTGACACAAATCAGTGTGCAAGTGACAAATGCTACCAGAGGACAGGGTGCATCTGGGGAGCAAGAGCTTGAAGGTAAAGACAAAAGTTTCTTAGAAAACCCAGTGTTGCAGAGTGAGGAAAAGGCCACTGTAGGTTTTGAAAGCGAGACTGAGTATAAAATGCAGAGTGTGCATAATTGTGACAAAGATGGTGAGGCACGTGTGTCTGACAGTGTGGGTACAAGTCTGGCCATTGTTTCTTCCCCATTTGAGGAGTGTCAGGAGAAGAAAGTGTGTGTGGCTTCTCCCATAGAAACACATGTGTTCGATCCCAATGATAGAACTCTAGGGGGAAAGCTTGAGATAGAAATCCCTTTAAGAGAAAGAGAGTTTCTATTGGGGTTGCAAGGTGTTTCGCCCCTGGGTCAAAACAAAGGGGGGGGGATATGTGAGAGATGCAATGGGAAAGAGCGTTATTTGGTGTATTTCCACCAGTGTTTGAGGTGGGATACAAATGGCACCAGGTAAAATACCTGGTTTTACAGTAGGTAATGCTGTGTTGGAGTAAATCTCCCTTTAAGGATTTGATTTGGCCAGCTGTAGGGAGCTGCCTGATTAGGCTGCAGGTGAGCAGCCAATAAAAGGGCTGTGTGCGTTACACAGAGGGTTGGAGTTGGGCTGGGGGGCTGCCTGTCTGTGTGAGGAACTCCCAGAGGGGCTGGGGGGGCTGCCTGTCTGTGTGAGGAACTCCCAGAGGGGCTGGGGGGGCTGCCTGTCTGTGTGAGGAACTCCCAGAGGGGCTGGGGGGCTGCCTGTCTGTGTGAGGAACTCCCAGAGGGGCTGGGGGGGGGGCTGCCTGTCTGTGTGAGGAACTCCCAGAGGGGCTGGGGGGGCTGCCTGTCTGTGTGAGGAACTCCCAGAGGGGCTGGGGGGGCTGCCTGTCTGTGTGAGGAACTCCCAGAGGGGCTGGGGGGGCTGCCTGTCTGTGTGAGGAACTCCCAGAGGGGCTGGGGGGCTGCCTGTCTGTGTGAGGAACTCCCAGAGGGGCTGGGGGGCTGCCTGTCTGTGTGAGGAACTCCCAGAGGGGCTGGGGGGCTGCCTGTCTATGTGAGGAACTCCCAGAGGGGCCGGGGGGGCTGTCTGTGTGAGGAACTCCCAGAGGGGCTGGGGGGCTGCCTGTCTGTGTGAGGAACTCCCAGAGGGGCCGGGGGGGCTGTCTGTGTGAGGAACTCCCAGAGGGGCTGGGGGGCTGCCTGTCTGTGTGAGGAACTCCCAGAGGGGCTGGGGGGCTGCCTGTCTGTGTGAGGAACTCCCAGAGGGGCTGGGGGGCTGCCTGTCTGTGTGAGGAACTCCCAGAGGGGCTGGGGGGCTGCCTGTCTGTGTGAGGAACTCCCAGAGGGGCTGGGGGGCTGCCTGTCTGTGTGAGGAACTCCCAGAGGGGCTGGGGGGCTGCCTGTCTGTGTGAGGAACTCCCAGAGGGGCTGGGGGGCTGCCTGTCTGTGTGAGGAACTCCCAGAAGGGCTGGGGGGCTGCCTGTCTGTGTGAGGAACTCCCAGAGGGGCTGGAGGGGCTGCCTGTCTGTGTGAGGAACTCCCAGAGGGGCTGGAGGGGCTGCCTGTCTGTGTGAGGAACTCCCAGAGGGGCTGGGGGGCTGCCTGTCTGTGTGAGGAACTCCCAGAGGGGCTGGGGGGGGGGCTGCAGGGAGCAGAGGGAGTTCTGACTAAACGGACAAGTGCTGAGAGGGCTCAGCAAGGCTTACTGTGAAGCCTGAGTGTTCCAGAGTGTGGAACTAACCCTGGAAGGTGAGAACCCTGAAGAAGGGACAAACACTAATCCTGAACTGTATGTTGATGAACTGTTATGTTTCTGTTGGGAAGAATTGGCCCTAAATAAACCTGAGTTTTGCCTGAAGACTTGGTGTCCCTGTCTCTATGCTCCAGATCCCCTGCCTGCCTGCCTACCTACCTACCATTGCTAATTCCCCCAAAATTGCGTGTACAGGCAGTCAGTGTGTCACAGTAAGCATAGTTACATAGTGTTGAAAAAAGACCAGAGTCCATCAAGTTCAACCCATCCAAGTAAACCCAGCACACCTAACCCCCACCTACCAATCTATACACTCACATACATAAACTATATATACACCCACTAGTACTAACTGTAGGTATTAGTATCACAATAGCCTTGGATATTCTGATTGATCAAGAACTCATCCAGCCCCTCTTATAGGCATTAACCCTTTTACTGCCAGCCGTTTTGAACAAAGCGGAACTTCTACTGCCAGACAGTTTTTGAACATTTTGCACTGTTTCACTTTAGGGGCCTTTCCTTGGGGGAACTTTTAGTTTACCCAGGAAAACAATATATTGTTATTTTCAGAACAACCTAAGCTTTTAAAATATGGTAGAATTTTTGTGTAATTCCAATTTTGTAACAAGATATAGGCTTCTAAATGTCTAAAAAATGAAAAAAATTATATTTTCCATAATATAAACACACATATAAGAAAAAAAAAATTATTTTATGCATGAAAATACACCTGATTTGGAAAGTCCCATATCTCCTGAATGTGCCAATACCAAATATATATAGTTTTATGGAGATTTCTCACTTTTATAGGTCAAAAACTCTCAGCAGTACACTACCAAATTCCCAAAGCACTGCTCCAGAAAGCTGCATACTTTAGATTTTAAGGCCAAAAATTCCGCTAACACAAAAGTTTATCCCAGAAAATGTTACATTTTTTGAAAGAAGAGATTCTGGGGAATACAGAATAGGCACAACTGTCTGTCTGCTCCAAACTATCAAGTTGCAATGCTTTCCTAAAGTTATTGGTTTTTATCAAACTTTGTGAAATTTTTTTAAAATCGCTTCAAAGCTTCCAGTCTATAGTATCTTAACTCCTAAAGGTCATAAAGTAACCAAATAAAACACCCTAAATATGAATGCCAGGGGTCCACTGAACAGTTTGATGCCCAATATGTATAGGTTTAGCTAAGTATGTGGCATGTAGGGGCCCCAATGGGAACATACCCCCATATGTACTGTCATTTCTGTCATTTCAGCTTCTGCAAAATCAACATTTACATCATTACATGTGGGATAATGCTAGTAAAATGTACATTCACCCCAGAAAGCCATATATTTTTGGAAAGTACACATTCCCCCGAATCTAAAATGGGTACCCATGTCTTTCTACTCCACAGTACCAAGCCGCAAAGCTTTCCTAAAGTTGGCAATTTTGATAACATTTCCAAGAATCCACTCAAAGCTTCCAGTTTCCAGCATCTTATCTCCCACATAACATTAGGTACCAAGATAAAACACCCTAAATATGAACGCCAGGGGCCCACTTAACAGTTTGATGCCCAATATGTATAGGTTTACCTAAGTATGTGGCATGTAGGGGCCCCAATGAGAACATACACCCATATGATCTATCATTTCAGCTTCTGCAAAATCAATAAATTTACATCATTATATGAGGGATAATGCTAGTAAAAAGTACATTCACCCCAGAAAGTCATATATTTTTGGAAAGTACACATTCCCCCGAATCTAAAATGGGTACCCATGTCTTTCTACTCCACAGCACCAAGCCATAAAGCTTTTCTTAGTTTGACGATTTTTATGGCATTTCCAAAAATCACCTCAAAACTTCCACTATGCAGCATCTTATTTTCTACAGGTCATTAGGTACCAAGACAAAACACCCTAAATATGAACCCCAGAGGTCTACTGAACAGTTTGATGCCCAATATGTATAGGTTTACCTAAGTATGTGGCATGTAGGGGCCCGAATGTGAACATATACCCATATGTACTGTCATTTCTGTCATTTCAGCTTCTGCAAAATCAACATTTACATCATTAGATGTGGGATAAAGCTAGTAAAAAGTACACTCACCCCAGAAAGTCATATATTTTTGGAAAGTACACATTGCCCCGAATCTAAAATGGGTACCCATGTCTTTCTACTCCAAAGTACCAAGCCATAAAGCTATCCTTAGTTTGATGATTTTTATGGCATTTCCAAAAATCACCTCAAAACTTCCACTATACAGCATCTTATTTTTTACAGGTCATTAGGTACCAAGATAAAACCCCCTAAATATGAACCCCAGAGGTCTACTGAACAGTTTGATGCCCACTGTACATAGGTTTATCAAAGCACATGGCACTTAGAGACCCCCAAATATACCTTGTGCACACTAATTTCATGGCTTATCTTTACCTAATTCATAAACACATGGCAGTTTAATGACGGGTAGAAGCTGCAGAAATGTAGGGTGACCCCTAAAATCCCTATATTTTTGGAAATGACACATTCTGACAAATCCAACAAGGGTAAAGAGTCCTTTCTACACCAAAGTACCAATCTGCAAAGCTTTCCTAAAGCTAGCGGTTTTTATGACATTTCAGAAAATCACATAAAAATGTTGCAGTTTGACGCATTTATCTCACACAATTTCTTGCATACAATGGCAAATCACCCCAAATAGGAACACCAGAGGCCTACTGAACAGTTTGATGCCCAATATGCATAGATATACCAAAGTCTGCGGTATGTACTGACCCCAAAATGAAAATAGCGCATAAGGATTTCTCACCTGCCAGCTCAGCTTTTGCACTTAGAGCCCCCTGACAGCCTATTATATGTAGTAAGACCCCCAAACTACACAGGGATCCCCAGAAAACCATATATTTTTGGAAAGTACACATTCTGACAAATCCAACAAGGGTAAAGAGTCCTTTCTACACCAAAGTACCAATCTGCAAAGCTTTCCTAAAGTTAGTAGTTTTTATGACCTTTGAGAAAATCGCATAAAAATGTTGCAGTTTGCCGCATTTATCTCACACAATTTCTTGCGTACAAAGGCAGCTCACCCCAAATAGGAACACCAGAGGCCTACTGAACAGATTGATGCCCAATATGCATAGATATACCAAAGTCTGCGGTATGTACTGACCCCAAAATGAAAATAGCGCATAAGGATTTCTCGCCTGCCAGCTCAGCTTTTGCACACAGAGCCCCTTGACAGCCTATTATATGTAGTAAGACCCCCAAACTACACAGGGACCCCCAGAAAACCATATATTTTTGGAAAGTACACATTCTGACGAATCCAACAAGGGTAAAGAGTCCTTACTACAGCAAAGTACCAATCTGCAAAGCTTTCCTAAAGTTAGTAGTTTTTATGATATTTGAGAAAATCGCATAAAAATGTTGCAGTTTGCCGCATTTATCTCACACAATTTCTTGCGTACAAAGGCAGCTCACCCCAAATAGGAACACCAGAGGCCTACTGAACAGATTGATGCCCAATATGCATAGATATACCAAAGTCTGCGGGATGTACTGACCCTAAAATGAAAATAGCGCATAAGGATTTCTCGCCTGCCAGCTCAGCTTTTGCACACAGAGCCCCCTGACAGCCTATTATATGCAGTAAGACCCCCGAACTACACAGGGACCCCCAGAAAACCATATATTTTTGGAAAGTACACATTCTGACAAATCCAACAAGGGTAAAGAGTCCTTTCTACACCAAAGTACCCATCTGCAAAGCTTTCCTAAACTTAGTGGTTTTTATGACTATTGAGAAAATCGCATAAAAATGTTGCAGTTTGCCGCATTTATCTCACACAATTTCTTGCGTACAAAGGCAGCTCACCCCAAATAGGAACACCAGAGGCCTACTGAACAGATTGATGCCCAATATGCATAGATATACCAAAGTCTGCGGTATGTACTGACCCCAAAATGAAAATAGCGCATAAGGATTTCTCGCCTGCCAGCTCAGCTTTTGCACACAGAGCCCCCTGACGGCCTATTATATGCAGTAAGACCCCCAAAGTACACAGGGACCCCCAGAAAACCATATATTTTTGGAAAGTACACATTCTGATGAATTCAAAATAGGTAAAGTTATTTTTGTACACCAAAGTTGCACATGGCAAAGCTACGCTAAAACAGATCAGGAATACTAATATAGGGATAAAAATGTGCAAATCAATGAAACAACAAAATAAGTCACACGACAGCATAATTAGTGGTCAGAATATCTGATCCAATAGTCACGCTGTCAAAATAAACAGTTTTGGGGGGAAATAAAAAAAAAAAAAAGAAGTAAAATGAAAAAAAATTTAAAAAAATTTAAAAAGTTTTTGTGAGTTTGTGTATACATGTGCACATGTAAAAGTTGTGTGACAGTGTGTATATGAGTGTATATGAGTGTATATGAGTGTATATAAGTGTATATGAGTGTATATAAGTGTATATGAGTGTATATGGGTGTATATAAGTGTGCAAAGTGGAAAAAAAAAAAAAAAAAACTGTGCTAAATTGTGTTGTATGTGTGTATAAATGTGTAAAAGTGTGTAAAAGTGTGTAAAAGTGTGTATAACTAAAAATAAAGTCACACTTACCTGTCTGAAGGTCAGATCGGTTCCCTGCTTCTCCTTCCTGCAGTCGCCGAGGAAGTAGGTGGGAGGCGGCTCTGGGGGGGGGAAGCAGGAAGCTGTACAAGCAGCAGATGCGATGCGATCGCATCTGCTGCTTGTAGGATGGTCCTGCGATAATCGCATCGCAGGACCATCCCCCCCAACCCCCTCGGCTCGTTGCCGAAGGGGTTGGGGGCGCATCTGTCTCTCTGCACTGGCGGCTTTTGCCACCGATGCAGAGAGAAGCGCTAAGGGAGAAAGAACGTAGGTACTATGTCGTTAGCAGGCAACTGCTTTTTTTAAAACGACGTAGTACCTACGGTCTTGGCAGGGAAAGGGTTAACAGAATCTGCCATTACCCCATCACTAGGAAGGGCATTCCACTCACCTAAGAGGCACAAAAAAACAGTCTGCCACCCAGTGTCCAAAAGAAGTGTTACAGGTTGCTCCATTTCAACCTTCAAATATGGCGACAGGAGCTTCCAATGCTAACTTGCCAGCACTGGTCTCTCCTCAAAGTACCTCACAAAATGATATTAATTACAGATTGATTGCTTCTGAAGTAGCTGGCTTGGTTAACCCTATAATAGAAAAGTCTCTAGAAATGTTCTTAATCAAATTCAAGCTGATATTAACAAACTTGCTGACAAAATAATCCAGCATACCCAACAATACTAAACATTCCATTTGCCCTGACATACCCAACAATACTAAACATTCCATTTGCCCTGACATACCCAACAATACTAAACATTCCATTTGCCCTGACATACCCAACAATACTAAACATTCCGTTTGCCCCGGCATACCCAGCAATACTAAACATTCCATTTGCCCCGGCATACCCAGCAATACTAAACATTCCGTTTGCCCCGACATACCCAGCAATACTAAACATTCCGTTTGCCCCGACATACCCAGCAATACTAAACATTCCATTTGCCCCGGCATACCCAGCAATACTAAACATTCCATTTGCCCCGACATACCCAGCAATACTAAACATTCCATTTGCCCCGGCATACCCAGCAATACTAAACATTCCATTTGCCCCGGCATACCCAGCAATACTAAACATTCCATTTGCCCTGACATACCCAGCAATACTAAACATTCCATTTGCCCCGGCATACCCAGCAATACTAAACATTCCATTTGCCCTGACATACCCAGCAATACTAAACATTCCATTTGCCCTGACATACCCAGCAATACTAAACATTCCATTTGCCCCACGCAAATTAACGCATGCGATAATACTTTAGTGAATCGTGCATTAATTTTGCGTCTATTTTAACACAAAAAGGAGTGCGATAAAAATGAACTCACTTTAGTGAATCAACTCTATTGTGTCTTCTCCATTTGAGAAGAGGAACAAGACAAGGTTGTCCTCTCTCACCTCTACTATTCAATCTGGCCCTGGAACCTTTAATTAGAACCCTGAAAAACTAAAAACTAAAATATTTAGCAGGATTGGAAATAAACAACACATCAGTTAAATTAACTGCTTTTGCTGATGATATCCTCCTGATTATCAAGGAACCTAAAGTAAACCTTCAGGGTTTATTTACCATTCTTGCACAATATGGTTCAATTTCAGGATACACAATTAACATTCAGAAAACTGAATTTATGGACATATATTGCTCAACATCTGCTAAATTACTTAACCTTCTTGGCATTGGAAAATCTCCACCTTTTATAAAACATCTCTGGATCTTTTTACCTGCTGATCTAAACAGACTGTACTTTTTGAATTTTCCTCTAATGATCAAAAATATTTTAAAATTTTGCAATAGATGGAAACATGTTCCTCTAAACTTAAAATGTAGGATAATTTTCTACAAAATACTTGCTTTCCCAAAATGTATTTATCCTGTGATTAACCTGCCATTGCTTTTAAAACATAAGGATATCAAACTATTTGACTCTACTCTCATAAAATTCCTTTGGAAGGACAAGACTCCTAAAATTGCTTTATTGAAACTCAGAAGTCCAAAATCTAGTGGTGGTTTGGCAGTCCCTGATTAGAATTTGCCAGCCTATATTATTGAATGGCTTTCTACCTCCAGCAAATAAACCAATCCATTATTGGAATTGCCTACAGAAACGCAAGAAAATGTACTAGAACTTCTATATCGCCCTTGGAAATATCAACAATGTGAAATTAAACTGAATCCTATCTACAGAGACGCCTTCACAGTATGGAAATCCCTTCATAAACTGTATAAATCCAGTTATCAAATTACAACTTACTTACCCATTCTAAATAACAAAAATCTCCCTTGTTCAAATCTCCCTCCCTTCTCAACTACCAGGAACCAAAGTGGTACAAGACTCCTCCAAGATACACTTTACCCAGCGACAACTAAAATATTTACTTGGGAAGATTTTTCAGACATTCAAAATTCACAACAAAGAAAAATGATACTACTTCCAAGTCTCTCACTGGTTTAACAAACACTATTCACTCCAAGTCACCTATAAACCCTTCATTCATAACAGAATTTAATACATTCTTATCAGCTCAATAAACAATTAGAATTAGAACTATTCAACATAAATTATAGCTTAATCCTTTTATCAATTCCCATCCTATGGAAAATACAGCACAAAATGCAGATATCCTTCCAGAGGATTTAGTAGCCTCTATCAAGCATTTTGCTAAATCGATACTAAAACTTGGAGGGACCAACATTATCAATGAATCCATCTTGCTTATAAAGGATTAAATTACAACTCTAAGAACAACAGCTTGCTTACCAATTGCCCTAAATGTGGAATCTCACAACCTAACATTATTTCACAATTCATGGGAATTATAAATTCTTATTGGAAAGCTGTTGAACTCCATTATAATTCCACTAGCCTTCTGCAAATTGTTTTAAATCCACTAACTGCTTTCTTACCTACAATAACCAATCCACTAGATGCATCTAAATGTTCAAGCAAATTCAACAATTCTCAGTATTTAAGATATTTAAATATATAATTAGCAACAGCTCGACGGGTGATACTCACAAAGTGGATTCCAACCTCCCCTCGAATGATTCTGGAAACCATTACCATTGGAAAGATCTAAAACCCAAGCCATTCTATATCATTCTACCAATTCCCATGACTTTATTGCGACTAGCCATTCTGTTGAAAATTACTAGTGAGCATTAATATCATTTAATCTAATTTTAATTTATTTCAATATTTTATTATATTTGTTTATGTTTATTTGTTAACTGCACAATAAAAAAAATAAATAAAAGAAAGTGTAATCCAGCTTTCAGGAAGAAGAAACATTCTAAAACAAACCCTCACTGTGAGGAACCCCCTACCCAACACCCCCCAGCAGGGCATTCCCCAACCCCCTCACTGCCCTCACCGTGAGGAACCCCCTACCCAACATCCCCCGGCAGGGCATTCCCCAACCCCCTCACTGCCCTCACCGTGAGGAACCCCCTACCCAACATTCCCCGGCAGGGCATTCCCCAACCCCCTCACTGCCCTCACCGTGAGGAACCCCCTACCCAACATCCCCCGGCAGGGCATTCCCCAACCCCCTCACTGCCCTCACCGTGAGGAACCCCCTACCCAACATCCCCCGGCAGGGCATTCCCCAACCCCCTCACTGCCCTCATCGTGAGGTACCCCCTACCCAACATCCCCCGGCAGGGCATTCCCCAACCCCCTCACTGCCCTCACCGTGAGGAACCCCCTACCCAACATCCCCCGGCAGGGCATTCCCCAACCCCCTCACTGCCCTCCCCGTGAGGAACCCCCTACCCAACATCCCCCGGCAGGGCATTCCCCAACCCCCTCACTGCCCTCACCGTGAGGAACCCCCTACCCAACATCCCCCGGCACGGCATTCCCCAACCCCCTCACTGCCCTCACCGTGAGGAACCCCCTACCCAACATCCCCCGGCAGGGCATTCCCCAACCCCCTCACTGCCCTCACCGTGAGGAACCCTCTACCCAACATCCCCCAGCAGGGCATTCCCCAACCCCCTCACTGCCCTCACTGTGAGGAACCCACTACCCAACATACCCCGGCAGGGCATTCCCCAACCCCCTCACTGCCCTCACCGTGAGGAACCCCCTACCCAACATCCCCCGGCAGGGCATTCCCCAACCCCCTCACTGCCCTCACTGTGAGGAACCCACTACCCAACATAACCCGGCAGGGCATTCCCCAACCCCCTCACTGTCCTCACCATGAGGAACCCCCTGCCCTACCTCACTGCCCTCACCGTAAGGAACCCCCTACCCAACATCCCCTGGCAGGGCATTCCCCCAACCACCTCACTGCCCTCGCCATAAGGAACTCCCTACCCAACATCCCCCAACAGGGCATTCCCCAACCCCCTCACTACCCTCACTGTGAGGAACCCCCTACCCAACATCCCCCGGGAAGGGCATTCACCAATCTCCTCTCTGGCCTTACCGTGAGGAACCCCCTACCCAACATCCCCCGGGAAGGGCATTCACCAATCTCCTCACTGCCCTCACCGTGAGGAACCCCCTACCCAACATCCCCCGGCAGGGCATTCCCCAACCTCCTCACTGCCCTCACCATGAGGAACCCCCTACCCAACATCCCCCAGCAGGGTATTCCCCAACCCCCTCACTGCCCTCACCATGAGGAACCCCCTACCCAACATCCCCCGGCAGGGCATTCCCCAACCTTCTCACTGCCCTCACCGTGAAGAACCCCCTACCCAACACCCCCCGGCAGGGCATTCCCCAACCCCCTCACTGAGAGGAACCCCCTACCCACCATCCCCCGGCAGGGCATTCCCCAACCTCCTCACTGCCCTCACCGTGAGGAACCCCTACCCAACATCCCCCGGCAGGGCATTCCCCAATCTCACTGCCCTCACCATGAGGAACCCCCTACCCAACATCTCCCGGCAGGGCATTCCTCCAACCACCTCACTGCCCTCACCATGAGGAACCCCCTGCCCTACCTCACTGCCCTCACTGTAAGGAACCCCCTACCCAACATCCCCCGGCAGGGCATTCCCCAACTTTCTCACTGCCCTCACCGTGAGGAACCCCCTACCCAACATCCCCCGGCAGGGCATTCCCCAACCTCACTGCCCTCACCGTGAGGAACCCCCTACCCAGCATCCCCCGGCAGGGCATTCCCCAACCCCCTCACAGCCCTCACCGTGAGGAACCCCCTACCCAACATCCCCTGGCAGGGCATTCCGCAACCCCCTCACTGACCTGACCGTGAGGAACCCCCTGCCCAACATCCCCCAACCACTTCACTGCCTTCGCCGTGAGGAACCCCCTACCCAACATCCCCCAGCAGGGTATTCCCCAGCCCCCTCACTGCCCTCACCGTGAGGAACCCCCTACCCAACATCCCCCAGCAGGTCATTCCCCAACCTCCCTGCCCTCACTGTGAGGAACCCACTACCCAACATCCCCCAGCAGGTCATTCCCCAACCTCCCTGCCCTCACTGTGAGGAACCCACTACCCAACATCCCCCAGCAAGGCATTTCCCAACCCCCTCACTGCCCTCACCGTGAGGAACCCCCTACCCAACATCCCCCGGCAGGGCATTCCCCAACCTTCTCACTGCCCTGACCGTGAGGAACCCCCTACCCAACATCCCCCGGCAGGGCATTCCCCAACCCCTCACTGCCCTCACCATGAGGAACCCCCTACCCAACATCCCCCGGCAGGGCATTCCCCAACCTTCTCACTGCCCTCACCATGAGGAACTCCCTACCCAATATCCCCCGGCAGGGCATTCCCCAACCTTCTCACTGCCCTCACCGTGAAGAACCCCCTACCCACCATCCCCCGGCAGGGCATTCCCCAACCCCCTCACTGCCCTCACCATGAGGAACCCCCTACCCAACATCTCCCGGCAGGGCATTCCCCAACCCCCTCACTGCCCTCACCGTGAGGAACCCCCTACCCAACATCTCCCGGCAGGGCATTCCTCCAACCACCTCACTGCCCTCACCATGAGGAACCCCCTGCCCTACCTCACTGCCCTCAATGTAAGGAACCCCCTACCCAACATCCCCCGGCAGGGCATTCCCCAACTTTCTCACTGCCCTCACCGTGAGGAACCCCCTACCCAACATCCCCGGCAGGGCATTCCCCAACCTCACTGCCCTCACCGTGAGGAACCCCCTACCCAGCATCCCCCGGCAGGGCATTCCCTAACCCCCTCACAGCCCTCACCGTGAGAAACCCCCTACCCAACATCCCCTGGCAGGGCATTCCCCAACCTCCTCACTGCCCTCACCGTGAGGAACCCCCTACCCAACATCCCCCGGCAGGGCATTCCCCAACCTCCTCACTGCCCTCACCGTGAGGAACCCCCTACCCAACATCCCCCAGCAGGTCATTCCCCAACCTCCCTGCCCTCACTGTGAGGAACCCACTACCCAACATCCCCCAGCAGGTCATTCCCCAACCTCCCTGCCCTCACTGTGAGGAACCCACTACCCAACATCCCCCAGCAGGGCATTTCCCAACCCCCTCACTGCCCTCACCGTGAGGAACCCCCTACCCAACATCCCCCGGCAGGGCATTCCCCAACCTTCTCACTGCCCTGACCGTGAGGAACCCCCTACCCAACATCCCCCGGCAGGGCATTCCCCAACCCCTCACTGCCCTCACCATGAGGAACCCCCTACCCAACATCCCCCGGCAGGGCATTCCCCAACCTTCTCACTGCCCTCACCATGAGGAACTCCCTACCCAATATCCCCCGGCAGGGCATTCCCCAACCTTCTCACTGCCCTCACCGTGAAGAACCCCCTACCCACCATCCCCCGGCAGGGCATTCCCCAACCCCCTCACTGCCCTCACCATGAGGAACCCCCTACCCAACATCTCCCGGCAGGGCATTCCCCAACCCCCTCACTGCCCTCACCGTGAGGAACCCCCTACCCAACATCTCCCGGCAGGGCATTCCTCCAACCACCTCACTGCCCTCACCATGAGGAACCCCCTGCCCTACCTCACTGCCCTCAATGTAAGGAACCCCCTACCCAACATCCCCCGGCAGGGCATTCCCCAACTTTCTCACTGCCCTCACCGTGAGGAACCCCCTACCCAACATCCCCCGGCAGGGCATTCCCCAACCTCACTGCCCTCACCGTGAGGAACCCCCTACCCAGCATCCCCCGGCAGGGCATTCCCTAACCCCCTCACAGCCCTCACCGTGAGAAACCCCCTACCCAACATCCCCCGGCAGGGCATTCCCCAACCTCCTCACTGCCCTCACCGTGAGGAACCCCCTACCCAACATCCCCCGGCAGGGCATTCCCCAACTTTCTCACTGCCCTCACCGTGAGGAACCCCCTACCCAACATCCCCCGGCAGGGCATTCCCCAACCTAATGGCCCTCACCGTGAGGAACCCCCTACCCAACATCCCCCGGCAGGGCATTCCCCAACCCCCTCACAGCCCTCACCGTGAGGAACCCCCTACCCAACATCCCCCGGCAGGGCATTCCCCAACCCCCTCACTGACCTGACCGTGAGGAACCCCCTACCCAACATCCCCCAACCCCTTCACTGCCTTCACCGTGAGGAACCCTCTACCCAACATCCCCCGGCAGGGCATTCCCCAACCCCTTCACTGCCTTCATCGTGTGGAACCCCCTACCCAACATCCCCCAGCAGGGCATTCCCCAACCCCCTCACTGCCCTCACCGTGAGGAACCCCCTACCCAGCATCCCCCGGCAGGGCATTCCCTAACCCCCTCACAGCCCTCACCGTGAGAAACCCCCTACCCAACATCCCCTGGCAGGGCATTCCCCAACCTCCTCACTGCCCTCACCGTGAGGAACCCCCTACCCAACATCCCCCGGCAGGGCATTCCCCAACCTCCTCACTGCCCTCACCGTGAGGAACCCCCTACCCAACATCCCCCGGCAGGGCATTCCCCAACCTCCTCACTGCCCTCACCGTGAGGAACCCCCTACCCAACATCCCCCGGCAGGGCATTCCCCAACTTTCTCACTGCCCTCACCGTGAGGAACCCCCTACCCAACATCCCCCGGCAGGGCATTCCCCAACCTAACGGCCCTCACCGTGAGGAACCCCCTACCCAACATCCCCCGGCAGGGCATTCCCCAACCCCCTCACAGCCCTCACCGTGAGGAACCCCCTACCCAACATCTCCCAGCACGGCATTCCCCAACCCCCTCACTGCCCTCACCGTGAGGAACCCCCTACCCAACATCCCCCGGCAGGGCATTCCCCAACTTTCTCACTGCCCTCACCGTGAGGAACCCCCTACCCAACATCCCCCGGCAGGGCATTCCCCAACCCCCTCACTGCCCTCCCCGTGAGGAACCCCCTACCCAACATCCCCCGGCAGGGCATTCCCCAACCCCCTCACTGCCCTCACCGTGAGGAACCCCCTACCCAACATCCCCCGGCACGGCATTCCCCAACCCCCTCACTGCCCTCACCGTGAGGAACCCCCTACCCAACATCCCCCGGCAGGGCATTCCCCAACCCCCTCACTGCCCTCACCGTGAGGAACCCTCTACCCAACATCCCCCAGCAGGGCATTCCCCAACCCCCTCACTGCCCTCACTGTGAGGAACCCACTACCCAACATACCCCGGCAGGGCATTCCCCAACCCCCTCACTGCCCTCACCGTGAGGAACCCCCTACCCAACATCCCCCGGCAGGGCATTCCCCAACCCCCTCACTGCCCTCACTGTGAGGAACCCACTACCCAACATAACCCGGCAGGGCATTCCCCAACCCCCTCACTGTCCTCACCATGAGGAACCCCCTGCCCTACCTCACTGCCCTCACCGTAAGGAACCCCCTACCCAACATCCCCTGGCAGGGCATTCCCCCAACCACCTCACTGCCCTCGCCATAAGGAACTCCCTACCCAACATCCCCCAACAGGGCATTCCCCAACCCCCTCACTACCCTCACTGTGAGGAACCCCCTACCCAACATCCCCCGGGAAGGGCATTCACCAATCTCCTCTCTGGCCTTACCGTGAGGAACCCCCTACCCAACATCCCCCGGGAAGGGCATTCACCAATCTCCTCACTGCCCTCACCGTGAGGAACCCCCTACCCAACATCCCCCGGCAGGGCATTCCCCAACCTCCTCACTGCCCTCACCATGAGGAACCCCCTACCCAACATCCCCCAGCAGGGTATTCCCCAACCCCCTCACTGCCCTCACCATGAGGAACCCCCTACCCAACATCCCCCGGCAGGGCATTCCCCAACCTTCTCACTGCCCTCACCGTGAAGAACCCCCTACCCAACACCCCCCGGCAGGGCATTCCCCAACCCCCTCACTGAGAGGAACCCCCTACCCACCATCCCCCGGCAGGGCATTCCCCAACCTCCTCACTGCCCTCACCGTGAGGAACCCCTACCCAACATCCCCCGGCAGGGCATTCCCCAATCTCACTGCCCTCACCATGAGGAACCCCCTACCCAACATCTCCCGGCAGGGCATTCCTCCAACCACCTCACTGCCCTCACCATGAGGAACCCCCTGCCCTACCTCACTGCCCTCACTGTAAGGAACCCCCTACCCAACATCCCCCGGCAGGGCATTCCCCAACTTTCTCACTGCCCTCACCGTGAGGAACCCCCTACCCAACATCCCCCGGCAGGGCATTCCCCAACCTCACTGCCCTCACCGTGAGGAACCCCCTACCCAGCATCCCCCGGCAGGGCATTCCCCAACCCCCTCACAGCCCTCACCGTGAGGAACCCCCTACCCAACATCCCCTGGCAGGGCATTCCGCAACCCCCTCACTGACCTGACCGTGAGGAACCCCCTGCCCAACATCCCCCAACCACTTCACTGCCTTCGCCGTGAGGAACCCCCTACCCAACATCCCCCAGCAGGGTATTCCCCAGCCCCCTCACTGCCCTCACCGTGAGGAACCCCCTACCCAACATCCCCCAGCAGGTCATTCCCCAACCTCCCTGCCCTCACTGTGAGGAACCCACTACCCAACATCCCCCAGCAGGTCATTCCCCAACCTCCCTGCCCTCACTGTGAGGAACCCACTACCCAACATCCCCCAGCAAGGCATTTCCCAACCCCCTCACTGCCCTCACCGTGAGGAACCCCCTACCCAACATCCCCCGGCAGGGCATTCCCCAACCTTCTCACTGCCCTGACCGTGAGGAACCCCCTACCCAACATCCCCCGGCAGGGCATTCCCCAACCCCTCACTGCCCTCACCATGAGGAACCCCCTACCCAACATCCCCCGGCAGGGCATTCCCCAACCTTCTCACTGCCCTCACCATGAGGAACTCCCTACCCAATATCCCCCGGCAGGGCATTCCCCAACCTTCTCACTGCCCTCACCGTGAAGAACCCCCTACCCACCATCCCCCGGCAGGGCATTCCCCAACCCCCTCACTGCCCTCACCATGAGGAACCCCCTACCCAACATCTCCCGGCAGGGCATTCCCCAACCCCCTCACTGCCCTCACCGTGAGGAACCCCCTACCCAACATCTCCCGGCAGGGCATTCCTCCAACCACCTCACTGCCCTCACCATGAGGAACCCCCTGCCCTACCTCACTGCCCTCAATGTAAGGAACCCCCTACCCAACATCCCCCGGCAGGGCATTCCCCAACTTTCTCACTGCCCTCACCGTGAGGAACCCCCTACCCAACATCCCCCGGCAGGGCATTCCCCAACCTCACTGCCCTCACCGTGAGGAACCCCCTACCCAGCATCCCCCGGCAGGGCATTCCCTAACCCCCTCACAGCCCTCACCGTGAGAAACCCCCTACCCAACATCCCCTGGCAGGGCATTCCCCAACCTCCTCACTGCCCTCACCGTGAGGAACCCCCTACCCAACATCCCCCGGCAGGGCATTCCCCAACCTCCTCACTGCCCTCACCGTGAGGAACCCCCTACCCAACATCCCCCAGCAGGTCATTCCCCAACCTCCCTGCCCTCACTGTGAGGAACCCACTACCCAACATCCCCCAGCAGGTCATTCCCCAACCTCCCTGCCCTCACTGTGAGGAACCCACTACCCAACATCCCCCAGCAGGGCATTTCCCAACCCCCTCACTGCCCTCACCGTGAGGAACCCCCTACCCAACATCCCCCGGCAGGGCATTCCCCAACCTTCTCACTGCCCTGACCGTGAGGAACCCCCTACCCAACATCCCCCGGCAGGGCATTCCCCAACCCCTCACTGCCCTCACCATGAGGAACCCCCTACCCAACATCCCCCGGCAGGGCATTCCCCAACCTTCTCACTGCCCTCACCATGAGGAACTCCCTACCCAATATCCCCCGGCAGGGCATTCCCCAACCTTCTCACTGCCCTCACCGTGAAGAACCCCCTACCCACCATCCCCCGGCAGGGCATTCCCCAACCCCCTCACTGCCCTCACCATGAGGAACCCCCTACCCAACATCTCCCGGCAGGGCATTCCCCAACCCCCTCACTGCCCTCACCGTGAGGAACCCCCTACCCAACATCTCCCGGCAGGGCATTCCTCCAACCACCTCACTGCCCTCACCATGAGGAACCCCCTGCCCTACCTCACTGCCCTCAATGTAAGGAACCCCCTACCCAACATCCCCCGGCAGGGCATTCCCCAACTTTCTCACTGCCCTCACCGTGAGGAACCCCCTACCCAACATCCCCCGGCAGGGCATTCCCCAACCTCACTGCCCTCACCGTGAGGAACCCCCTACCCAGCATCCCCCGGCAGGGCATTCCCTAACCCCCTCACAGCCCTCACCGTGAGAAACCCCCTACCCAACATCCCCCGGCAGGGCATTCCCCAACCTCCTCACTGCCCTCACCGTGAGGAACCCCCTACCCAACATCCCCCGGCAGGGCATTCCCCAACTTTCTCACTGCCCTCACCGTGAGGAACCCCCTACCCAACATCCCCCGGCAGGGCATTCCCCAACCTAATGGCCCTCACCGTGAGGAACCCCCTACCCAACATCCCCCGGCAGGGCATTCCCCAACCCCCTCACAGCCCTCACCGTGAGGAACCCCCTACCCAACATCCCCCGGCAGGGCATTCCCCAACCCCCTCACTGACCTGACCGTGAGGAACCCCCTACCCAACATCCCCCAACCCCTTCACTGCCTTCACCGTGAGGAACCCTCTACCCAACATCCCCCGGCAGGGCATTCCCCAACCCCTTCACTGCCTTCATCGTGTGGAACCCCCTACCCAACATCCCCCAGCAGGGCATTCCCCAACCCCCTCACTGCCCTCACCGTGAGGAACCCCCTACCCAGCATCCCCCGGCAGGGCATTCCCTAACCCCCTCACAGCCCTCACCGTGAGAAACCCCCTACCCAACATCCCCTGGCAGGGCATTCCCCAACCTCCTCACTGCCCTCACCGTGAGGAACCCCCTACCCAACATCCCCCGGCAGGGCATTCCCCAACCTCCTCACTGCCCTCACCGTGAGGAACCCCCTACCCAACATCCCCCGGCAGGGCATTCCCCAACCTCCTCACTGCCCTCACCGTGAGGAACCCCCTACCCAACATCCCCCGGCAGGGCATTCCCCAACTTTCTCACTGCCCTCACCGTGAGGAACCCCCTACCCAACATCCCCCGGCAGGGCATTCCCCAACCTAACGGCCCTCACCGTGAGGAACCCCCTACCCAACATCCCCCGGCAGGGCATTCCCCAACCCCCTCACAGCCCTCACCGTGAGGAACCCCCTACCCAACATCTCCCAGCACGGCATTCCCCAACCCCCTCACTGCCCTCACCGTGAGGAACCCCCTACCCAACATCCCCCGGCAGGGCATTCCCCAACTTTCTCACTGCCCTCACCGTGAGGAACCCCCTACCCAACATCCCCCGGCAGGGCATTCCCCAACCTAACGGCCCTCACCGTGAGGAACCCCCTACCCAACATCCCCCGGCAGGGCATTCCCCAACCCCCTCACAGCCCTCACCGTGAGGAACCCCCTACCCAACATCTCCCAGCACGGCATTCCCCAACCCCCTCACTGCCCTCACCGTGAGGAACCACCTACCCAACATCCCACTACCCAACCTCACTGCCCTCACCGTGAGGAACCCCCTACCCATCATCCCCCAGCAGGGCATTCCCCAACCCCCTCACTGCCCTCACCATGAGGAACCCCCTACCCAACATCCCCCAGCAGGGCATTCCCCAACCTCCTCACTGCCCTCACCATGAGGAACCCCCTACCCAACATCCCCCGGCAGGGCATTCCCCAACCTCACTGCCCTCACCGTAAGGAACCCCCTACCCAACATCCCCCGGCAGGGCATTCCCCAACCTCCTCACTGCCCTCACTGTGAGGAACCCCCTACCCAACATCCCCTGGCAGGGCATTCCCCAACCCCCTCACTGCCCTCACTGTGAGGAACCCCCTACCCAACATCCCCCGGCAGGGCATTCCCCAACCCCCTCACTGCCCTCACTGTGAGGAACCCACTACCCAACAT
Organism: Xenopus tropicalis; assembly: GCF_000004195.4. NCBI lineage: Eukaryota > Metazoa > Chordata > Amphibia > Anura > Pipidae > Xenopus > Xenopus tropicalis. The sequence goes on from NC_030677.2 coordinate 216,962,801, forward strand.
ACCCCGGCAGGGCATTCCCCAACCCCCTCACTGTCCTCACCATGAGGAACCCCCTGCCCTACCTCACTGCCCTCACTGTAAGGAACCCCCTACCCAACATCCCCCGGCAGGGCATTCCCCAACTTTCTCACTGCCCTCACCGTGAGGAACCCCCTACCCAACATCCCCCGGCAGGGCATTCCCCAACCTCACTGCCCTCACCGTGAGGAACCCCCTACCCAGCATCCCCCGGCAGGGCATTCCCCAACCCCCTCACAGCCCTCACCGTGAGGAACCCCCTACCCAACATCCCCTGGCAGGGCATTCCCCAACCCCCTCACTGACCTGACCGTGAGGAACCCCCTGCCCAACATCCCCCAACCACTTCACTGCCTTCGCCGTGAGGAACCCCCTACCCAACATCCCCCAGCAGGGTATTCCCCAGCCCCCTCACTGCCCTCACCGTGAGGAACCCCCTACCCAACATCCCCCAGCAGGTCATTCCCCAACCTCCCTGCCCTCACTGTGAGGAACCCCCTACCCAACATCCCCCAGCAGGGCATTTCCCAACCCCCTCACTGCCCTCACCGTGAGGAACCCCCTACCCAACATCCCCCGGCAGGGCATTCCCCAACCCCTTCACTGCCCTCACCATCAGGAACCCCCTACCCAACATCCCCCGGCAGAGCATTCCCCAACCCCCTCACTGCCCTCACCGTGAGGAACCCCCTACCCAACATCCCCCGGCAGGGCATTCCCCAACCTTCTCACTGCCCTGACCGTGAGGAACCCCCTACCCAACATCCCCCGGCAGGGCATTCCCCAACCTTCTCACTGCCCTCACCATGAGGAACTCCCTACCCAATATCCCCCGGCAGGGCATTCCCCAACCTTCTCACTGCCCTCACCATGAAGAACCCCCTACCCACCATCCCCCGGCAGGGCATTCCCCAACCCCCTCACTGCCCTCACCATGAGGAACCCCCTACCCAACATCTCCCGGCAGGGCATTCCCCAACCCCCTCACTGCCCTCACCGTGAGGAACCCCCTACCCAACATCTCCCGGCAGGGCATTCCCCAACCCCCTCACTGCCCTCACCATGAGGAACCCCCTGCCCTACCTCACTGCCCTCAATGTAAGGAACCCCCTACCCAACATCCCCCGGCAGGGCATTCCCCAACTTTCTCACTGCCCTCACCGTGAGGAACCCCCTACCCAACATCCCCCGGCAGGGCATTCCCCAACCTCACTGCCCTCACCGTGAGGAACCCCCTACCCAGCATCCCCCGGCAGGGCATTCCCTAACCCCCTCACAGCCCTCACCGTGAGAAACCCCCTACCCAACATCCCCTGGCAGGGCATTCCCCAACCTCCTCACTGCCCTCACCGTGAGGAACCCCCTACCCAACATCCCCCGGCAGGGCATTCCCCAACCTCCTCACTGCCCTCACCGTGAGGAACCCCCTACCCAACATCCCCCGGCAGGGCATTCCCCAACCTCCTCACTGCCCTCACCGTGAGGAACCCCCTACCCAACATCCCCCGGCAGGGCATTCCCCAACTTTCTCACTGCCCTCACCGTGAGGAACCCCCTACCCAACATCCCCCGGCAGGGCATTCCCCAACCTAACGGCCCTCACCGTGAGGAACCCCCTACCCAACATCCCCCGGCAGGGCATTCCCCAACCCCCTCACAGCCCTCACCGTGAGGAACCCCCTACCCAACATCCCCCGGCAGGGCATTCCCCAACCCCCTCACTGACCTGACCGTGAGGAACCCCCTACCCAACATCCCCCAACCCCTTCACTGCCTTCACCGTGAGGAACCCCCTACCCAACATCCCCCAGCAGGGCATTCCCCAACCCCTTCACTGCCTTCATCGTGTGGAACCCCCTACCCAACATCCCCCAGCAGGGCATTCCCCAACCCCCTCACTGCCCTCACCGTGAGGAACCCCTACCCAGCATCCCCCGGCAGGGCATTCCCTAACCCCCTCACAGCCCTCACCGTGAGAAACCCCCTACCCAACATCCCCTGGCAGGGCATTCCCCAACCTCCTCACTGCCCTCACCGTGAGGAACCCCCTACCCAACATCCCCCGGCAGGGCATTCCCCAACCTCCTCACTGCCCTCACCGTGAGGAACCCCCTACCCAACATCCCCCGGCAGGGCATTCCCCAACCTCCTCACTGCCCTCACCGTGAGGAACCCCCTACCCAACATCCCCCGGCAGGGCATTCCCCAACTTTCTCACTGCCCTCACCGTGAGGAACCCCCTACCCAACATCCCCCGGCAGGGCATTCCCCAACCTAACGGCCCTCACCGTGAGGAACCCCCTACCCAACATCCCCCGGCAGGGCATTCCCCAACCCCCTCACTGCCCTCACCGTGAGGAACCCCCTACCCAACATCCCCCGGCAGGGCATTCCCCAACCTCCTCACTGCCCCCAACCGTTAGGAACCCCCTACCCAACATCCCCCGGCAGGGCATTCCCCAACCCCCTCACAGCCCTCACCGTGAGGAACCCCCTACCCAACATCTCCCAGCACGGCATTCCCCAACCCCCTCACTGCCCTCACTGTGAGGAACCCCCTACCCAACGTCCACCGGCAGGGCATTCCCCAACCCCTTCACTGCCCTCACCGTGAGGAACCACCTACCCAACATCCCACTACCCAACCTCACTGCCCTCACCGTGAGGAACCCCCTACCCATCATCCCCCAGCAGGGCATTCCCCAACCCCCTCACTGCCCTCACCATGAGGAACCCCCTACCCAACATCCCCCAGCAGGGCATTCCCCAACCTCCTCACTGCCCTCACCATGAGGAACCCCCTACCCAACATCCCCCGGCAGGGCATTCCCCAACCTCACTGCCCTCACCGTAAGGAACCCCCTACCCAACATCCCCCGGCAGGGCATTCCCCAACCTCCTCACTGCCCTCACTGTGAGGAACCCCCCTACCCAACATCCCCTGGCAGGGCATTCCCCAACCCCCTCACTGCCCTCACTGTGAGGAACCCCCTACCCAACATACCCCGGCAGGGCATTCCCCAACCCCCTCACTGTCCTCACCATGAGGAACCCCCTGCCCTACCTCACTGCCCTCACCGTAAGGAACCCCCTACCCAACATCCCCTGGCAGGGCATTCCCCCAACCACCTCACTGCCCTCACCATAAGGAACTCCCTACCCAATATCCCCCAGCAGGGCATTCCCCAACCTCCTCACTCCCCTCACCGTGAGGAAACCCCTACAAAACATCCCCCGGCAGGGCATTCCCCAACCCCCTCACTGCCCTCTCCATGAGGAACCCCTACCCAACATACCCCGGCAGGGCATTCCCCAACCCCCTCACTGCCCTCACCGTGAGGAACCCCCTACCCAACATCCCCCGGCAGGGCATTCCCCAACCCCCTCACTGCCCTCAGCGTGAGGAACCCCCTACCCAACACGCCCCGGCAGGGCATTCCCCAACCCCCTCACTGCCCTCACCGTGAGGAACCCCCTACCCAACATCCACCGGCAGGGCATTCCCCAACCTCACTGCCCTCACCGTGAGGAACCCCCTACCCAACATCCCCCAGCAGGGCATTCCCCAACCTCCTCACTGCCCTCACCATGAGGAACCCCCTACCCAACATCCCCCAGCAGGGCATTCCCCAACCTCACTGCCCTCACCGTAAGGAACCCCCTACCCAACATCCCCCGGCAGGGCATTCCCCAACCTCCTCACTGCCCTCACTGTGAGGAACCCCCTACCCAACATCCCCGGCAGGGCATTCCCCAACCCCCTCACTGCCCTCACTGTGAGGAACCCCCTACCCAACATCCCCCGGCAGGGCATTCCCCAACCCCCTCACTGCCCTCACTGTGAGGAACCCACTACCCAACATACCCCGGCAGGGCATTCCCCAACCCCCTCACTGCCCTCACTGTGAGGAACCCACTACCCAACATAACCCGGCAGGGCATTCCCCAACCCCCTCACTGTCCTCACCATGAGGAACCCCCTGCCCTACCTCACTGCCCTCACCGTAAGGAACCCCCTACCCAACATCCCCTGGCAGGGCATTCCCCCAACCACCTCACTGCCCTCACCATAAGGAACTCCCTACCCAATATCCCCAGCAGGGCATTCCCCAACCTCCTCACTCCCCTCACCGTGAGGAAACCCCTACCCAATATCCCCCGGCAGGGCATTCCCCAACCCCCTCACTGCCCTCTCCATGAGGAACCCCTACCCAACATACCCCGGCAGGGCATTCCCCAACCCCCTCACTGCCCTCACCGTGAGGAACCCCCTACCCAACATCCCCCGGCAGGGCATTCCCCAACCCCCTCACTGCCCTCAGCGTGAGGAACCCCCTACCCAACATCCCCCGGCAGGGCATTCCCCAACCCCCTCACTGCCCTCACCGTGAGGAACCCCCTACCCAACATCCCCCGGCAGGGCATTCCCCAACCCCCTCACTGCCCTCACCGTGAGGAACCCCCTACCCAACATCCCCTGGCAGGGCATTCCCCAACCCCCTCACTGCCCTCACTGTGAGGAACCCCCTACCCAACATCCCCCGGCAGGTCATTCCCCAACCCCCTCACTGCCCTCACTGTGAGGAACCCACTACCCAACATACCCCGGCAGGGCATTCCCCAACCCCCTCACTGTCCTCACCATGAGGAACCCCCTGCCCTACCTCACTGCCCTCACCGTAAGGAACCCCCTACCCAACATCCCCTGGCAGGGCATTCCCCCAACCACCTCACTGCCCTCACCATAAGGAACTCCCTACCCAATATCCCCCAGCAGGGCATTCCCCAACCTCCTCACTCCCCTCACCGTGAGGAAACCCCTACACAACATCCCCCGGCAGGGCATTCCCCAACCCCCTCACTGCCCTCTCCATGAGGAACCCCTACCCAACATCCCCCGGCAGGGTATTCCCCAACCCCCTCACTGCCCTCACCGTGAGGAACCCCCTACCCAACATCCCCCGGCAGGGCATTCCCCAACCCCTTCACTGCCTTCACTGTGAGGAACCCCCTACCCAACATCCCCCGGCAGGGCATTCCCTAGCCTCACTGCCCTCACCCTGAAAAACCCCTACCCAACATCCACCGGCAGGGCATTCCCAAACCCCCTCAATGCCCTCATTGTGAGGAACCCCTACCCAACATCCACCGGCAGGGCATTCCCCAACCCCCTCACTGCCCTCACCGTGAGGAACCCCCTACCCAACATCCACCGGCAGGGCATTCCCCAACCCCCTCACTGCCCTCAGCGTGAGGAACCCCCTACCCAACATCCCCCGGCAGGGCATTCCCCAACCCCCTCACTGCCCTCACCGTGAGGAACCCCCTACCCAACATCCACCGGCAGGGCATTCCCCAACCTCACTGCCCTCACCGTGAGGAACCCCCTACCCAACATCCCCCGGCAGGGCATTCCCCAACCCCCTCACTGCCCTCACCGTGAGGAACCCCCTACCCAACATCCACCGGCAGGGCATTCCCCAACCTCACTGCCCTCACCGTGAGGAACCCCCTACCCAACATCCCCCGGCAGGGCATTCCCCAACCCCCTCACTGCCCTCACCGTGAGGAACCCCCTACCCAACATCCACCGGCAGGGCATTCCCCAACCTCACTGCCCTCACCGTGAGGAACCCCCTACCCAACATACCCCGGCAGGGCATTCCCCAACCCCCTCACTGCCCTCACTGTGAGGAACCCACTACCCAACATACCCCGGCAGGGCATTCCCCAACCCAATCACTGCCCTCACTGTGAGGAACCCCCTACCCAACATCCCCCGGCAGGGCATTCCCCAACCTCCTCACTGCCCTCACCGTGAGGAACCCCCTACCCAACATCCCCCGGCAGGGCATTCCCCAACCTCCTCACTGCCCTCACCATGAGGAACCCCCTACCCAACATACCCCGGCAGGGCATTCCCCAACCCCCTCACTGCCCTCACCATGAGGAACCCCCTACCCAACATCCCCCGGCAGGGCATTCCCCAACCCCCTCACTGCCCTCACCATGAGGAACCCCCTACCCAACATACCCCGGCAGGGCATTCCCCAACCCCCTCACTGCCCTCACCATGAGGAACCCCCTACCCAACATCCCCCGGCAGGGCATTCCCCAACGTCACTGCCCTCACCGTGAGGAACCCCCTACCCAACATCCTCTGGCAGGGCATTCCCCAACCTCCTCACTGCCCTCACCATGAGGAACCCCCTACCCAACATCCCCCGGCAGGGCATTCCCCAACCTCACTGCCCTCACCGTAAGGAACCCATTACCCAACATCCCCTGGCAGGGCATTCCCCCAACCACCTCACTGCCCTCACCATGAGGAACTCCCTACAAAACATCCCCCAGCAGGGTATTCCCCAGCCCCCTCACTGCCCTCACCATGAGGAACCCCCTACCCAACATCCCCCAGCAGGGCATTCCCCAACCTCCTCACTGCCCTCACCATGAGGAACCCCCTACCCAACATCCCCCAGCAGGGTATTCTCCAACCCCCTCACTGTCCTCACCATGAGGAACCCCCTACCCAACATCCTCCGGCAGGGCATTCCCCAACCCCCTCACTGTCCTCACCATGAGGAACCCCCTGCCCTACCTCACTGCCCTCACCGTAAGGAACCCCCTACCCAACATCCCCTGGCAGGGCATTCCCCCAACCACCTCACTGCCCTCACCATAAGGAACTCCCTACCCAATATCCCCCAGCAGGGCATTCCCCAACCTCCTCACTCCCCTCACCGTGAGGAAACCCCTACCCAATATCCCCCGGCAGGGCATTCCCCAACCCCCTCACTGCCCTCTCCATGAGGAACCCCTACCCAACATACCCCGGCAGGGCATTCCCAACCCCCTCACTGCCCTCACCGTGAGGAACCCCCTACCCAACATCCCCCGGCAGGGCATTCCCCAACCCCCTCACTGCCCTCAGCGTGAGGAACCCCCTACCCAACACCCCCCGGCAGGGCATTCCCCAACCCCCTCACTGCCCTCACCGTGAGGAACCCCCTACCCAACATCCACCGGCAGGGCATTCCCCAACCTCACTGCCCTCACCGTGAGGAACCCCCTACCCAACATCCCCCGGCAGGGCATTCCCCAACCCCCTCACTGCCCTCACCGTGAGGAACCCCCTACCCAACATCCCCTGGCAGGGCATTCCCCAACCCCCTCACTGCCCTCACTGTGAGGAACCCCCTACCCAACATCCCCCGGCAGGTCATTCCCCAACCCCCTCACTGCCCTCACTGTGAGGAACCCACTACCCAACATACCCCGGCAGGGCATTCCCCAACCCCCTCACTGTCCTCACCATGAGGAACCCCCTGCCCTACCTCACTGCCCTCACCGTAAGGAACCCCCTACCCAACATCCCCTGGCAGGGCATTCCCCCAACCACCTCACTGCCCTCACCATAAGGAACTCCCTACCCAATATCCCCCAGCAGGGCATTCCCCAACCTCCTCACTCCCCTCACCGTGAGGAAACCCCTACACAACATCCCCCGGCAGGGCATTCCCCAACCCCCTCACTGCCCTCTCCATGAGGAACCCCTACCCAACATCCCCCGGCAGGGTATTCCCCTACCCCCTCACTGCCCTCACCGTGAGGAACCCCCTACCCAACATCCCCCGGCAGGGCATTCCCCAACCCCTTCACTGCCTTCACTGTGAGGAACCCCCTACCCAACATCCCCCGGCAGGGCATTCCCTAGCCTCACTGCCCTCACCCTGAAAAACCCCTACCCAACATCCACCGGCAGGGCATTCCCAAACCCCCTCAATGCCCTCACTGTGAGGAACCCCTACCCAACATCCACCGGCAGGGCATTCCCCAACCCCCTCACTGCCCTCACCGTGAGGAACCCCCTACCCAACATCCACCGGCAGGGCATTCCCCAACCCCCTCACTGCCCTCAGCGTGAGGAACCCCCTACCCAACATCCCCCGGCAGGGCATTCCCCAACCCCCTCACTGCCCTCACCGTGAGGAACCCCCTACCCAACATCCACCGGCAGGGCATTCCCCAACCTCACTGCCCTCACCGTGAGGAACCCCCTACCCAACATCCCCCGGCAGGGCATTCCCCAACCCCCTCACTGCCCTCACCGTGAGGAACCCCCTACCCAACATCCACCGGCAGGGCATTCCCCAACCTCACTGCCCTCACCGTGAGGAACCCCCTACCCAACATCCCCCGGCAGGGCATTCCCCAACCCCCTCACTGCCCTCACCGTGAGGAACCCCCTACCCAACATCCACCGGCAGGGCATTCCCCAACCTCACTGCCCTCACCGTGAGGAACCCCCCTACCCAACATCCCCCGGCAGGGCATTCCCCAACCCCCTCACTGCCCTCACTGTGAGGAACCCCCTACCCAACATACCCCGGCAGGGCATTCCCCAACCCCCTCACTGCCCTCACCGTGAGGAACCCCCTACCCAACACCCCCCGGCAGGGCATTCCCCAACCCCCTCACTGCCCTCACTGTGAGGAACCCACTACCCAACATACCCCGGCAGGGCATTCCCCAACCCAATCACTGCCCTCACTGTGAGGAACCCCCTACCCAACATCCCCCGGCAGGGCATTCCCCAACCTCCTCACTGCCCTCACCGTGAGGAACCCCCTACCCAACATCCCCCGGCAGGGCATTCCCCAACCTCCTCACTGCCCTCACCATGAGGAACCCCCTACCCAACATACCCCGGCAGGGCATTCCCCAACCCCCTCACTGCCCTCACCATGAGGAACCCCCTACCCAACATCCCCCGGCAGGGCATTCCCCAACCTCACTGCCCTCACCGTGAGGAACCCCCTACCCAACATCCTCTGGCAGGGCATTCCCCAACCTCCTCACTGCCCTCACCATGAGGAACCCCCTACCCAACATCCCCCGGCAGGGCATTCCCCAACCCCCTCACTGTCCTCACCATGAGGAACTCCCTGCCCTACCTCACTGCCCTCACTGTAAGGAACCCCCTACCCAACATCCCCTGGCAGGGCATTCCCCCAACCACCTCACTGCCCTCACCATAAGGAACTCCCTACCCAATATCCCCCAGCAGGGCATTCCCCAACCTCCTCACTCCCCTCACCGTGAGGAAACCCCTACCCAATATCCCCCGGCAGGGCATTCCCCAACCCCCTCACTGCCCTCTCCATGAGGAACCCCTACCCAACATACCCCGGCAGGGGCATTCCCCAACCCCCTCACTGCCCTCACCGTGAGGAACCCCCTACCCAACATCCCCCGGCAGGGCATTCCCCAACCCCCTCACTGCCCTCACCGTGAGGAACCCCCTACCCAACATCCACCGGCAGGGCATTCCCCAACCCCCTCACTGCCCTCAGCGTGAGGAACCCCCTACCCAACATCCCCCGGCAGGGCATTCCCCAACCCCTCACTGCCCTCACCGTGAGGAACCCCCTACCCAACATCCACCGGCAGGGCATTCCCCAACCTCACTGCCCTCACCGTGAGGAACCCCCTACCCAACATCCCCCGGCAGGGCATTCCCCAACCCCCTCACTGCCCTCACCGTGAGGAACCCCCTACCCAACATCCACCGGCAGGGCATTCCCCAACCTCACTGCCCTCACCGTGAGGAACCCCCTACCCAACATCCCCGGCAGGGCATTCCCCAACCCCCTCACTGCCCTCACCGTGAGGAACCCCCTACCCAACATCCACCGGCAGGGCATTCCCCAACCTCACTGCCCTCACCGTGAGGAACCCCCTACCCAACATCCCCCGGCAGGGCATTCCCCAACCCCCTCACTGCCCTCACTGTGAGGAACCCCCTACCCAACATACCCCGGCAGGGCATTCCCCAACCCCCTCACTGCCCTCACTGTGAGGAACCCACTACCCAACATACCCCGGCAGGGCATTCCCAACCCAATCACTGCCCTCACTGTGAGGAACCCCCTACCCAACATCCCCCGGCAGGGCATTCCCCAACCTCCACACTGCCCTCACCGTGAGGAACCCCCTACCCAACATCCCCCGGCAGGGCATTCCCCAACCTCCTCACTGCCCTCACCATGAGGAACCCCCTACCCAACATACCCCGGCAGGGCATTCCCCAACCCCCTCACTGCCCTCACCATGAGGAACCCCTACCCAACATCCCCCGGCAGGGCATTCCCCAACCTCACTGCCCTCACCGTGAGGAACCCCCTACCCAACATCCTCTGGCAGGGCATTTCCCAACCTCCTCACTGCCCTCACCATGAGGAACCCCCTACCCAACATCCCCCGGCAGGGCATTCCCCAACCCCCTCACTGTCCTCACCATGAGGAACCCCCTGCCCTACCTCACTGCCCTCACCGTAAGGAACCCCCTACCCAACATCCCCTGGCAGGGCATTCCCCCAACCACCTCACTGCCCTCACCATAAGGAACTCCCTACCCAATATCCCCCAGCAGGGCATTCCCCAACCTCCTCACTCCCCTCACCGTGAGGAAACCCCTACCCAATATCCCCCGGCAGGGCATTCCCCAACCCCCTCACTGCCCTCTCCATGAGGAACCCCTACCCAACATACCCCGGCAGGGCATTCCCCAACCCCCTCACTGCCCTCACCGTGAGGAACCCCCTACCCAACATCCCCCGGCAGGGCATTCCCCAACCCCCTCACTGCCCTCAGCGTGAGGAACCCCCTACCCAACACCCCCCGGCAGGGCATTCCCCAACCCCCTCACTGCCCTCACCGTGAGGAACCCCCTACCCAACATCCACCGGCAGGGCATTCCCCAACCTCACTGCCCTCACCGTGAGGAACCCCCTACCCAACATCCCCCGGCAGGGCATTCCCCAACCCCCTCACTGCCCTCACCGTGAGGAACCCCCTACCCAACATCCCCTGGCAGGGCATTCCCCAACCCCCTCACTGCCCTCACTGTGAGGAACCCCCTACCCAACATCCCCCGGCAGGTCATTCCCCAACCCCCTCACTGCCCTCACTGTGAGGAACCCACTACCCAACATACCCCGGCAGGGCATTCCCCAACCCCCTCACTGTCCTCACCATGAGGAACCCCCTGCCCTACCTCACTGCCCTCACCGTAAGGAACCCCCTACCCAACATCCCCTGGCAGGGCATTCCCCAACCACCTCACTGCCCTCACCATAAGGAACTCCCTACCCAATATCCCCCAGCAGGGCATTCCCCAACCTCCTCACTCCCCTCACCGTGAGGAAACCCCTACACAACATCCCCCGGCAGGGCATTCCCCAACCCCCTCACTGCCCTCTCCATGAGGAACCCCTACCCAACATCCCCCGGCAGGGCATTCCCCAACCCCCTCACTGCCCTCACCGTGAGGAACCCCCTACCCAACATCCCCCGGCAGGGCATTCCCCAACCCCTTCACTGCCTTCACTGTGAGGAACCCCCTACCCAACATCCCCCGGCAGGGCATTCCCTAGCCTCACTGCCCTCACCCTGAAAAACCCCTACCCAACATCCACCGGCAGGGCATTCCCAAACCCCCTCAATGCCCTCACTGTGAGGAACCCCCTACCCAACATCCACCGGCAGGGCATTCCCCAACCCCCTCACTGCCCTCACCGTGAGGAACCCCCTACCCAACATCCACCGGCAGGGCATTCCCCAACCCCCTCACTGCCCTCAGCGTGAGGAACCCCCTACCCAACATCCCCCGGCAGGGCATTCCCCAACCCCCTCACTGCCCTCACCGTGAGGAACCCCCTACCCAACATCCACCGGCAGGGCATTCCCCAACCTCACTGCCCTCACCGTGAGGAACCCCCTACCCAACATCCCCCGGCAGGGCATTCCCCAACCCCCTCACTGCCCTCACCGTGAGGAACCCCCTACCCAACATCCACCGGCAGGGCATTCCCCAACCTCACTGCCCTCACCGTGAGGAACCCCCTACCCAACATCCCCCGGCAGGGCATTCCCCAACCCCCTCACTGCCCTCACCGTGAGGAACCCCCTACCCAACATCCACCGGCAGGGCATTCCCCAACCTCACTGCCCTCACCGTGAGGAACCCCCTACCCAACATCCCCCGGCAGGGCATTCCCCAACCCCCTCACTGCCCTCACTGTGAGGAACCCCCTACCCAACATACCCCGGCAGGGCATTCCCCAACCCCCTCACTGCCCTCACTGTGAGGAACCCACTACCCAACATACCCCGGCAGGGCATTCCCCAACCCAATCACTGCCCTCACTGTGAGAAAACCCCCTACCCAACATCCCCCGGCAGGGCATTCCCCAACCTCCTCACTGCCCTCACCGTGAGGAACCCCCTACCCAACATCCCCCGGCAGGGCATTCCCCAACCTCCTCACTGCCCTCACCATGAGGAACCCCCTACCCAACATACCCCGGCAGGGCATTCCCCAACCCCCTCACTGCCCTCACCATGAGGAACCCCCTACCCAACATCCCCCGGCAGGGCATTCCCCAACCTCACTGCCCTCACCGTGAGGAACCCCCTACCCAACATCCTCTGGCAGGGCATTCCCCAACCTCCTCACTGCCCTCACCATGAGGAACCCCCTACCCAACATCCCCCGGCAGGGCATTCCCCAACCTCACTGCCCTCACCGTAAGGAACCCATTACCCAACATCCCCTGGCAGGGCATTCCCCCAACCACCTCACTGCCCTCACCATGAGGAACTCCCTACAAAACATCCCCCAGCAGGGTATTCCCCAGCCCCCTCACTGCCCTCACCATGAGGAACCCCCTACCCAACATCCCCCAGCAGGGCATTCCCCAACCTCCTCACTGCCCTCACCATGAGGAACCCCCTACCCAACATCCCCCAGCAGGGTATTCTCCAACCCCCTCACTGTCCTCACCATGAGGAACCCCCTACCCAACATCCCCCGGCAGGGTATTCCCCAACCTCACTGCCCTCACCGTAAGGAACCCCTTACCCAACATCCCCCGGCAGGGCATTCCCCAACCCCCTCACTGCCCTCACCGTGAGGAACCCCCTACCCAACATCCCCCGGCAGGGCATTCCCCAACCCCCTCACTGCCCTCACCATGAGGAACTCCCTACCCAATATCCCCCGGCAGGGCATTCCCCAACCTTCTCACTGCCCTCACCGTGAAGAACCCCCTGCCCAACACCCCCCGGCAGGGCATTCCCCAACCCCCTCACTGAGAGGAACCCCCTACCCACCATCCCCCGGCAGGGCATTCCCCAACCTCCTCACTGCCCTCACCGTGAGGAACCCCCACCCAACATCCCCCGGCAGGGCATTCCCCAACCCCCTCACTGCCCTCACCGCGAGGAACCCCCTATCCAACATCCCCCGGCAGGGCATTCCCCAACCCCCTCACTGCCCTCACCGTGAGGAACCCCCACCCAACATCCCCCGGCAGGGCATTCCCCAACCCCCTCACTGCCCTCACCATGAGGAACCCCCTGCCCTACCTCACTGCCCTCACTGTAAGGAACCCCCTACGCAACATCCCCTGGCAGGGCATTCCTCCAACCACCTCACTGCCCTCACCATGAGGATCCCCCTGCCCTACCTCACTGCCCTCACTGTAAGGAACCCCCTACCCAACATCCCCCGGCAGGGCATTCCCCAACTTTCTCACTGCCCTCACCGTGAGGAACCCCCTACCCAACATCCCCCGGCAGGGCATTCCCCAACCTCACTGCCCTCACCGTGAGGAACCCCCTACCCAGCATCCCCCGGCAGGGCATTCCCCAACCCCCTCACTGCCCTCACCGTGAGGAACCCCCTACCCAACATCCCCCGGCAGGGCATTCCCCAACCCCCTCACTGACCTGACCGTGAGGAACCCCCTGCCCAACATCCCCCAACCACTTCACTGCCTTCACCGTGAGGAACCCCCTACCCAACATCCCCCAGCAGGGTATTCCCCAGCCCCCTCACTGCCCTCACCGTGAGGAACCCCCTACCCAACATCCCCCAGCAGGTCATTCCCCAACCTCCCTGCCCTCACTGTGAGGAACCCCCTACCCAACATCCCCCAGCAGGGCATTTCCCAACCCCCTCACTGCCCTCACCGTGAGGAACCCCCTACCCAACATCCCCCGGCAGGGCATTCCCCAACCCCTTCACTGCCCTCACCGTGAGGAACCCCCTACCCAACATCCCCCCGGCAGGGGCATTCCCCAACCCCCTCACTGCTCTCACCGTGAGGAACCCCCTACCCAACATCCCCCGGCAGGGCATTCCCCAACCCCTTCACTGCCCTCACCATCAGGAACCCCCTACCCAACATCCCCCGGCAGAGCATTCCCCAGCCCCCTCACTGCCCTCACCGTGAGGAACCCCCTACCCAACATCCCCCAGCAGGTCATTCCCCAACCTCCCTGCCCTCACCGTGAGGAACCCCCTACCCAACATCCCCCGGCAGGGCATTCCCCAACCCCCTCACTGCCCTCACCGTGAGGAACCCCCTACCCAACGTCCCCCGGCAGGGCATTCCCAACCCCCTCACTGCCCTCACCGTGAGAAACCCCCTACCCAACATCCCCCGGCAGGGCATTCCCCAACCTCCTCACTGCCCTCACCTTGAGGAACCCCCTACCCAACATCCCCCAGCAGGGCATTCCCCAACCCCCTCACTGCCCTCACCGTGAGGAACCCCTTACCCAACTTCCCCTGGCAGGGCATTCCCCAACCCCCTCCCTGCCCTCACCATGCGGAACCCCCTACCCAACATCCCCCGGCAGGGCATTCCCCAACCCCCTCACTGCCCTCACCATGCGGAACCCCCTACCCAACATCCCCCGGCAGGGCATTCCCCAACCCCCTCACTGCCCTCACCGTGAGGAATCCCCTACCCAACACCCCCCGGCAGGGCATTCCCCAACCCCCTCCCTGCCCTCACCATGCGGAACCCCCTACCCAACATCCCCCGGCAGGGCATTCCCCAACCCCCTCACTGCCCTCACCGTGAGGAACCCCCTACCCAACACCCCCCGGCAGGGCATTCCCCAACCCCCTCACTGCCCTCACCGTGAGGAACCCCCTACCCAACATCCCCCAGCAGGGCATTCCCCAACCCCCTCCCTGCCCTCACCATGCGGAACCTCTTACACTGCTTCAAATGGAAGTTCCGTTCTTCTAATCTAAAGGGGGGGCCTCTGGTGCGTTGATCATTTTAATGGGAATAGAGAACCCCCCATCTAAAATAATGAAGTTGCAGATATTATCTGTGACAAATGACGACGTAATTTGAAGTTCTTTGTAACAAACTTCTCCCAATGGTTTGTGTTGCTGGAAAGGCTCCCGAGACTCTGTATTTGGTTAATTAATAAACAAACATCTTTTATGCTGAAGAACCTGTCTACTAAGTCTTGTTAAATAATAAGGTTCTTGTTAAGGGGACAAATAACAACTCACCCCCCCAGTCTGACTTCTTACTCACCTCATGATAAAAAGCAATTAAATTGGTCTGACATGACCTGTCCTTCATAAAGCCATGCTGATTACTGCTCATAATGCCATTCTCCACTACATAATTTTGAATGTGATCCCTTAACAAGCCTTCAAATAACTTGCCCACCACGGATGTCAGACTTACAGGCCTATAATTGCCAGGCTGAGATCTTACTCCCTGTATAAATATGGGAATGACATTTGCCTCCCCCCAATCCCTAGGTACCATACCTGATGAGAGCGAGTCTGAGAATATCAGAAACAAGGGCCACTGCAATTCTGCCCCTAGCTCTCTCAGTACCCGAGGGTGTATTCCATCTGGCCCAGGTGCCTTGTTTACATTTATCGTGTGTAACCCTTTAAGCACCATATCCTGTGCCAACCACTGTGTAGTTGGAGCTGAGGCAACAGTGCAGCTATTGGGTGGGACTTGGCCCTCTGGCTCCCCCTACTGGATACACAGAAGAAAAGAACTGGTTAAGCACATCTGCCTTTTCTGTATCCGCTGTAACCATATTGTTACTATAACTCAATATACTTAAAAAAACATTTTTAGGGTAATAAACAACATATAGCTGATTCCTATTGGCTAACGTGATAATCACAGCTTAAAGCTTCCAGAACATTTCAGTGCCTGTCAGAGCCAACATTACAGTTTCTTTGTAATCAGCTTTGAAGAAAGGACTGAAATGATTATCTGAAATGATTATCTGAAATGATTATCCCATTGGCCAATAAAGGGATCACTTTACACCAGGTTATGGTTCATATCAATAGTTGTACTCTATACCCCCCCTGATTGCTGATTTACACACTCGTTATAGTGATTATATTCACTGAACTCAACTCCCCCCGACGTGTAGTTATTAAAGGCTTTTCTCTTCTCCCCTATTAACCCCTTCACTTCTCAGTTGAGCCACATGGGGGGCCCTTAACCCTCCTACATTTACTTCTTAAGGGAACCAATTGGGAACAGTAATGATTTATTATGTAAGATTTGACTATATATATATATATATATATATTAATAATCACCCCTCTTACTAGGGTTACGGTTCTTTTGAGAAGCAGACAAATAACCCACACCAATAAGTGTATATTAAAATGAATATATTGAACAGCAAATCAATTGATTGTTACAATTAAAGGATCATTTAAAACAAAACAATTTATTTACATTATTTACAGTTACAGATTAATCACAAAGCCTACATCATTATAGCTACCGACAGACACAGAACATGGGGGCCTGGTTTCTTTTCTCTAACCAGCTGATCATGGCTCCCTCTGGTCTGTCTCACATCCTGCCCCGGTCACTTCTGATACAGTTCCCAGATGCTCCTCCCACATTGTTCCCCCAGGTGCTCCTCCCCTTGACTCCTGTCCAGTCCACATTTATACACCTTTTCAGCCACTGCCCCACATACCAACTGATCAGATGGGGTTGATAGGAGCCACATGTTGCCTTTGTTCAGTAACTAATGAGAAGGCTTCTAACATACAGTAATGAGTGTTTATGGCTCCTGTAGCAGCCGCATTGTCCCACCCCCATCCCCAGTGTAAGGTTCCTGACCACCGACCACCGAATGTAGTAATCCGTGGGAGCGTAATTACGGGAACAAGGATGAAACAACTCCAATGGAAGTTCAAACTTGTCCAGTTTATTCTTACGTGATCATAGCTTTTATACCTCTTGTGTAACAAAGAGATCATTATAAAAAGATGGAGTAGAACCTCTTTAGCTTCAAGGATGGCCTTCAAAAATGGCTAATACGGGACAGGAATTTTAAGGAGGATACAAGGAGTATAACATGCGTCAGTGCACAGATAAGATTAAGTTGTTTCTCAAGGCTTATATTCATAAGGTGCAAGCTGTGCCAGGGTACTATTTGGGAAAAACAACTATTATGGGATGTTCAAGCCTTGCTGGTTGCTATTACAAAATGGAGATACATCTCTAAAATGGAGTATGATATGCTAAGCATCAAAGTATCAAAGTATCAATATACATGTATATATGCATATATGAATATGAGAACATAGGATATTATATCAAACCTTACAATCCCTCCTTTTATCACAAAGTGATAACATATTGAAGATGAAATCTATGGAGGGAGAATTTTAGGTACCCTCCCTTTTATCACGAAGTGATAACACTTAAAGTTAATCATGATAACATGTGCAACACATGTGTATTAATGAAGGCACACACTGAATGATAATCAAACAAATGATAATAATAACGACAACTTCGATAATAGTCCTGACCCAATCGCTAATGTCTGGGAGCCAGCTAGTAAGCCAATCCCACCAGCCTTGATCCTTATGTTGAGTAATGTTGTCAACTAAACCCTGAAGTATGTCGAGCTGTTGGTTAATGGCATGTGTATGATCAGAGAGATTAAAACAGCATAGGCCTTCAAAGTATTCACAACCATGATTATGTTTGAATAGCAGATAATCGATTGCTGCACGATTTTGTAGTACAGCTTTTCCAACGTCTCCTATGTCAGTCAATAGATTTGCAATTGCAATGCTGGTAGTGTTAATGCTTTTAACTATGATGCAAGCAATTTTATTAATTTGTTTACCCTGATATACAGTCAATCCTGGTACTCCTACCAGTGAGAATCCTAGTGGTATTATTTCAGACTTAGACATTAAGTGTAAGTGTGACTCACAAACTTCAGGTAGGTGTTCATAATCTGTGCCTCTCTTAGGGCGCTGGGCCTGGGTGGTCTGTCCGGGGTGGGCTGTAGGAATGGCTAAACTAAGTCTAGTTAATACACAGGCTCCACCGGAAATGTTACCTGGAATGTAATTAAATGAATTGTTCCCACAAGAGAAGAACCAACCTCTGGGCATTGGCACATGCTTATCTAAACTAGGTGACACAATTGTATGATTATATGACATAGCTGTTGGTGCATAGAGAGAATAACTTACTACACACTGGGTGCGGGTCAGTACTCTTAGTCAAATGTGCCTGGATGCACGCGGGGATTTTACTAATATTACAAGTCATGTTATGTACAACAGCGAGTACAACAGCATTCTAGCCTCCAAAATTGACTTATTTGCACCCCATCAGCCTAAGCGCACTTGGGTGCAAAACCCACGCCCGTGGCTGAATGTGCAGACCAAATTCCTACGCTCCTGTGCGAGGCCTGCGGAACGTATGTGGGGAAATCCTGTACACAAGCAGACTTTATCCACTATAAATTCCTATTGGCTGCCTCAATTCTGCCCTGTTGAAGGCTAAACAGGAATACTATAACACCCTCATAAACCACAATAAATCCAACCCGCGACGCCTGTTTTCCGTATTTAATACCCTTCTGCGTCCCTCGCAGACTCAATCACCTGACTTTATGCACTCCCCCCAGGACTTTGCTGATTTCTTCCTGAACAAAGTGGAGTCCATCCGCAATCAGATTCCCCCCTCTACTAATACAGACCAGCTCCTCCTTCCTCAGCCCCCCTCAGCCCCACTCTGCTTGTCTTAACTCTTCTGGTCCCGTAACTGTCTCCGAAGTCTCCCGGCTTCTTTTGTCTGTTCCCCTCACCACTTGCTCTCTAGACCCCATGCCTTCCTCTCTGCTCAAACACTGCATTCCTGAACTTACTCCGGCTCTTACTCACATCTTTAACTCTTCTCTGTCTTCTGGAAGTTTCCCCTCTTCCTTCAAACAGGCCTGTGTCAAACCTATCCTAAAAAAGGCCACTCTGGACCCGTCCTGTCTCTCTAACTACCGTCCTGTCTCGCTCCTACCGCTTGCCTCCAAAATCTTAGAGCGCATTGTCTTCTCCCGTATCACTAACTTTCTCAACACCCATAATTTACTGGACCCGCTGCAATCTGGCTTTCGGCCTGCGCCCCCTACTGAGACAGCGTTGTGCAGAGTTACAAACGATCTTCAGGTGCCAAAGTCAGTGGTCACTATTCCGTACTAATCCTCCTAGATCTATCGGCTGCATTTGATACGGTTGACCACTCCCTCCTGATGCAAATTCTGCATTCGATTGGTCTCCGTAGTCAGGCTGCATCCTGGGTCTCTTCCTACCTCTCTAACCGGTCATTCACTGTCTCCTACGCTAACAACACCTCATCTCCAGTTCCTCTTAATGTGGGGGTACCCCAAGGCTCTGTACTTAATGTGGGGGTACCCCAAGGCTCTGTACTTGGGCCGTTGTTGTTCTCCCTTACACGCTGTCCTTGGGAGATCTTATCCGTTCATTTGGCTTTAAATCCCATCTGTATGCTGATGATACCCAAATTTATCTGTCGACCCCTTCATTAACAGCTGAAACTGAGACTCAAATCTCTAACTGCCTCCTGGCTATCTCTAACTGCCCCCTGGCTATCTCTAACTGCCTCCTGGCTATCTCTAACTGCCTACTGGCTATCTCTAACTGCCTCCTGGCTATCTCTAACTGCCTCCTGGCTATCTCTAACTGCCTACTGGCTATCTCTAACTGCCTCCTGGCTATCTCTAACTGGATGAACCAACGCCACCTCAAACTGAACCTAACAAAAACTGAACTAATGATCTTTCCGCCTAAGCCTGGTCCTACTCCCCCCTTTTCTATCTCTATTTATGGCACCCTCATCAACCCCGTCGATTCGGCGCGTTGTTTGGGGGGGATCTTTGACTCCAGTCTCTCATTTTCTAACCACATTAACTCCACTGTCAAAACCTGTCACTTTTTCTTACGCAATATTGCCAAAATCCGTCCCTTTCTCTCTACTGCAACAGCTAGGCTGCTCATGCCTGCTCTCATCCTATCCTGACTGGACTCCCATCTTTCCCCCCTACAGTCTATATTAAATACTGCAGCCAGAATTCTCCTCCTCTCATCCAGGAGAGTTCAGGCCCTTCCCCTGCTAAAGGCCTTATCATGGCTCCCTGTTAAACAAAGAATATCCTACAAACTCCTTCTCTTAACCTTCAAAGCCCTCCATTCCTCTGCTTCTCACTACATCTCTTCCCTTGGGTCTCCGTACGTTCCCGGCCAACTCCTTTGTTCCTCGCAGAGCAACCGTTTGGTTGCGCCCCCCACTACTACTGCTGTTTCCCACCTTAACCCTTTCTGCCCTGCTGCCCCTTACATTGGGAATGCCCTCCCTGATTTCCCCCGGAGAGAATCCTCCCTCAGTCTTTTTAAAAATAAACTAAAAGACTCCCTTTTGGAGCACTCGCCCAGCACCTGATCTGGGAACAGTGGGTGACAAGTATATTGTAATGATACCCACTGTGACCTACAGCACTTATATTTGCCTATTTGTATCTGTAAGTTACCCTCCCATATAGATTGTAAGCTCTACGGGGCAGGGACCTCCATCCTCTTGTGTCTTTGACTCTTAACTTATTGCAACTGTAACTGTATCTTGTATTTATTGTTGTACTTTGTAATTATCTTATTAACCCCCTGTTTGTATTAATGTATTCTACTGTACAGC
This sequence comes from Xenopus tropicalis, assembly GCF_000004195.4. NCBI lineage: Eukaryota > Metazoa > Chordata > Amphibia > Anura > Pipidae > Xenopus > Xenopus tropicalis. Next base: position 216,983,701 of record NC_030677.2, read on the forward strand.
ACTGCGTACATAAGTAGAGCTTTATAAATAAAAATATACATACATACATACATACATGTTATAGCATATGTCACTTGCAGTTACATTGTAACTATGGAAGCAAAATTCTTTCGCATTTTGATCTGCAACATAAGCATATACAGGGACATGTGTTTCAGTGTCAGAATCTTGCACTTCAGAGTCATTATTTGTAGCATATAAAATGTCAGTAAGCACAATGGTGGGAGTAGCAACAGCTACAAAACAAGTCTCAATCAGTTCAGTTGCACTAGTGACATCCTTTAAACACATGTAACTAGTGTTAAGAACAACCCGTGCCATGTATTCCCACAAATTGTCAACATGTATGTCTAATGCTCTCTTATCTACTGTTATGTTCCTGTTGGGGCGGTCCGGAGACTGTCCACACAATCAAGGTAGCTCCTCAGGGTGATATGCACACATGGTGCTGAGGAAAATGATAAAGTAGACAAATCCTGCTAAAACAAGAATTTTGCTGAGGACAATGATGAGGTAGATTTTCAGACTCGACCGCTGTTTCCTGGGGTGAGGACTGGGTAGGGCCTCAAGGGGGGGTCGCTGTTGCCATCTGAGGGTGGTGTATCCTGTGGAGTAATCCTCACGGGGTGGGGGCCCTCTTTAGGCGCATTGCATGTATCCATTGGTTGCTGTCAGATGTCAGGACTGTGGTTCTGGTGATGTCTATCATGGTCGTGGGATCTCCATATGGGGTGGCTCCCCCTTTCTTTGGATGGAGTCTCCATACGAACACGATGTCTCCTGGTCAATATGGATGTGTAGGTTTCTGTGAAGGAATAAGAAAAGAGAGAGAAACATCACCGTATTGATCATTCAAAAATGTATCAAGTCAGTTCCCGTATCTGATCCAAATCGCCTGGTATAATAACCATGGGAGTCCTTGTCCACGGAGTGGGAAAAGACTTACCCATTAAAATTTTAAATGGATTTTTTTTTTGTGCTCCCATTTACCTACTGAACCTGTCTACTATGACAAGGGGGTATTGATACCCTCCAGTTTCAATGTTTCACTTGCTATGACTTTCCTGAACTACATAATGAACAGTGGTGCTGCATATTTCTGGAGACCTATAATCCCTCCTTTTAGAGACCATTGTCGTTGATGGTCAACATATTATCCTGCCAGTATATTATATCTGCAGGTGTGGCATATAATTGTAGCTCATATAAGAGCAAATCATGCAGCAGAGATGGCAGCACTCATACGGCAGTAATATCAGGTGGGGGCTTATCGGAAGGGGGGTCAGTAGGATGGACAGCCACTGGCGGTAGAGTGCCCACGGCACTTAACTACCACTAGGGTGTGTGGAAGCATAAGGGCTTGTAACAACTCTTCTATATAAATAGCATGCGCCATAGGCTTACCATCAGCACTTGTACAGTATAGAAAGTTGTAGGATAGAATAAGGTATTAGCAATAGAAGACTCAACAGCTACCGCGCAAGCTGCTAGCACCCACAGGTAGGCAGATATGCCTTGCACAGTGGATGGTAGAACCTTAAAGAAGTATGCTATGGGTCTTTAACTGTTTCCGTAAATCTGGGCTTAGACTGCAACCATGGTCTTACAATTTCCTGCAGTACAACACAAAGGCAGATTATAGTTAGGCAGACTGAGTATAGGTGCGGGTGCCAATACCCCCAGTAAAGCTTTAAATGCATTTGTGCCAGTTTCAGTCCATTGCAAATTGTCAGATTCAGAGTCTGTAAGTATGCTCCTTAAAATGCTTTCAAAATATGAACAGTCTGGAATCCATTGTCTGCAAAAACCAACCGTGCCCAAGAATGTGAGCAATTGTTCCTTAGTTTGTGGCTTTCTATGGCTGAGATTGCCTGGATTCTCTGTGGGTTTATTAGTCTCTGCCCCTGTGATAGCAAGAAACCCAAGTACTGTACAGATGGTTTGCAATACTGCACCTTTTTAATGATACCTTGTGCCCCTCCTCACATGGGTAATTCAGCAGTGAAATAGTGTCTCTTTCACAACTTTCTCGGTCTGCACTACACAACAATAAATCATCAACATATTGCAGGGGAGTTGACCCGACTGATATCCCCAGCCCTTTAGAGATTCGCGGAGTACATACCCATAAATCACACTGCTAGCGGCGTACTCATTGCTAATTGCGCAAAGGTGATTAACGCCGATCACACGTGAAGGCAAACAAGGGCCTTGTCTTCTCACTTACTGATATATATATGGTAGGCATTTAATAACGGCACTGTAGTATGTCGAGTCTGAAGGTATAGAGGTGAGTAAGGGGTTAATGTCTGTTACAGTGGGTGCCATCAGGTGTATGAGTTTATTGATGGCCCACAAATCTTGCATAAGATGGTAAGACCCATCCGGCTTTAACACCGGGTTGATGGAAGTATTGTATGGTGATATGATTGGCAGGATAACTCCCCTTTTAAATGCTCTTGTATAACAGGCTGTAAGCTCTCAATCTTCTCTTGATACCAGGGATACTGGTTTTAATAAACAGGTGTGTGGGTATTTAAGGATACTTCGTAGGGGGTACAAGACACACATCCTACATTGATTTTGGAAAATAACCCACATGGCAGGTTAATTTGATCTAATGGACAAATGTCTGGACACTACTGTAACTGTGCCATATGTTCTCTAACATTCCCTGAAACCTTCTTGTTTACAGGCTAAGGCAACTGCCAAAACTGTTTATCAGTCCATAATCTTTCCATTTCTACATGTATTGACTCTGACACATATGTCTAAGATAAATAAGGCATGAGGCTATGTATTAGAGGAGTTGTATCAGAACTGTGTAATACAGAAAAGGATAAGTTATCATTGCACGGATGCAAATGTTCCTTCCAGGGCTGGGGTCTTTTGTAGTGGGAGGTGTAGTTCCAAACAGATTCCTTTAGCATCACTTAGTCCTCGGGCTGCAGTTCCCTCAGTGAAGATGGGATCTGTTACAAAAGAGAACACCTGGCCATGCACTTTAGTTAGTTCATAAGTCAATTGAGATACAAAATTGGTTAAAGCATCAGAGTGTAATTGTAACTGTTGGGGAAAGTAACCCCTTAATCTGGGAGTCGACACAAACATAATTTTGAAGGAGACAGTTTACAGTCCCCCCTTGGTCTGTATCTAACACTGAACAGAGCTACAGGCAATCTGTCAGGTAATTGCATTTTTTGAGTGTTTCTTATTTTTATTTCTTTATATATATTTCTTCCCCTCTATGGCTGCCACCAGCTCACATGCTGGGATCCCTTCCTTCATATTATTATTGGTTTGATCCTTGGAACCCAGCACAGAGAGATATCGGTTTTGCTCATCTTGTTCACACTCTAGAAATAGCATCAGCCCAAATCTGTATTATACTTTTCCCTAGACTCTCTTGTCTCACAGGGAAATGGACATTAAGCCGGTAACACAGAATGTCCGGAACACTGGGCATTACACGTTTCCTACCCAGGTAAACTTCAGGATACCCCCCTTCCGTAATATTAGCTAGTCGCCACCCCCCTTCTGTGATACCAAATAGGAGTCCACATACACAATTATGACACAACATATCTTCCCCATGCACTGTACTAGGTTAACCCACCAACATTATGACATCCCACACACACAATCGCAATTCGCATGTGATTATCCCCACTCCAACATGTACACCTCTCAGCTGGAATGTAACTATTAACCCCTCTTATCCCTGTACATAAGAATCCTCCTGCTACTGACCCTCACGGGCACAACCTCAGACTGTTAACAGAGACCAGTTACAGGGAGACAAAAGGAAACATAGAAACAGACAAACTTAAATCAGGCAATAAATACCACGTGCAGGTTCAGTTAAGGGGCTGCAGGCAAGAGGAACCTTTGCTGGCTGCCAGGAAGCCACTGGGAATTACGGACTAATTCACAATAGGATATGGGGATGACATGGTAAAGAAACTAAAACCTAGGTTCTTATCGTGTCCTGGAGGGATCAGTCTCCGTCCCGTTCCGTGTCAACTGTCCGGAACCCTTATATTTGGCTTAAAGACAGACAAAACCTGCAGTCTCACATTGGGCTCAAATTGTTAAAGACATAATCAGTCCTCACAGTATTTATTCCTGTCCGAATTAGTTCAGCAAAGCGTGTGGGTGCGCACCGATAGAATCATACTGACACCAGGTTCAGTATTCCTTGCAAGTTTTATCACGAATGAGTAATGGTAATTTCTTAGCACTTTTATTTCCTTTATTTTCAATTCAGTATAATGAAAATTAATTGCAACAATTCCAAAAAAGTAAACAGGCTGTACTGGGATCAAGGTCCCTACAAAGCCTTATTAGCTCAGTCAGAGGTATTCCTTAATGTTGTAATAAATTTTAGACGACCGGTTTAAAATATAACATTTACTTCTAAACAAAATAACAAAGACACAACACAGACAAACAGTAATTCATCCAACAGTATCGCAACAAGAGACTCATACCTACCTAATGCTCCTCCTTTAGAGGCTTACCTTTGAGTTTACCAAAAACTCCTTATTACCTTTGGCTACTCCCCGCGATTAACTCTTAATGCCGTTAATTTCCAAAAATCAAAAATATAAGCACCCTTGGCAAAGCAAAGTTGTTAGGGCTGAACTGAGATCAAGGTCCCAACAATACCCACAACGACATGCGATCACTCTTAATGCCCTGCGTGTTTATGTGAACAAAATCCCTTAAGGAGGCTCCCAATGAAATACAAACAAACCAACTTGAGCGGCCAACTTCCTGCTCCTTCAGCAGGCTATAAATCAACCTCTATAAATCCTGCACTCTCACAGCGCAAACAAAAAACCTTGTGCTCTCACCAGCGCAATAAATCAATTTTGTAACATTTTGCTACAGCAACAAAATTAAATTAACCTTTGTGTGCAGACTCTGATGGGTTGCTGCCAAAACACGGACATGGTGGTGCCGCAGCCGGACAAAGTAAGACTCAAAATAGTTATACTCACCCGTTCAGCTGGTGACACCCCCACTCCTGGTACCATAAAACTGTAAGGTTCCTGACCACCGACTCTGAATGTAGTAATCCGTGGGAGCCCTCCTGCCGGGACAAAGGCGTAATTACGGGAACAAGGATGACACAACTCCAATGGAAGTTCAAACTTGTCCAGTTTATTCTTACGTGATCATAGTATTTATACCTCTTGTGTAACAAAGAGATCATTATAAAAAGATGGAGTAGAACCTCTTTAGCTTCAAGGATGGCCTTCAGAAATGGCTAATGTGGGACAGGAATTTTAAGGAGGATACAAGGAGTAGAAGAGGCGTTAGTGCACAGATAAGATTAAGTTGTTTCTCAAGGCTTATATTCATAAGGTGCAAGCTGTGCCAGGGTACTATTTGGGAAAAACAACTATTATGGGATGTTCAAGCCTTGCTGGTTGCTATTACAAAATGGAGATACATCTCTAAAATGGAGTATGATATGCTAAGTATCAAAGTATCAATATACATGTATATATGAGTATATGAATATGAGAATATAGGATATTATATCAAACCTTACACCCAGAAATACCCTTTGATATTGAGATTTGGCTTCGGGTGTGACTTGGACAACTGGTTAAACTATAAACAACTGGTTTATAGTGATCAGTACAACTCCCCCATACACTGTGTATAACACACAAATATGCATAGAGACACAAACACATATGTATATAACACAAATAATGGCACCCAAAATGAGCAATTTCTTACAAATATCAGTTTAAACGACACCCATTTCTGCTCTGTGTGTTTATCAGAAAACATAATGCCCCAATCTATGCCCTGAAGCGCTGCCCTTATGGGGGTAAAATTTGCCTTCCTAAAATTCAGTGTCTTTGTTGCCCCCGTGTAAATTTGTTTCCTGCACCAAACATCAAATGAAATAACATTATGGTCACTATTACCCAGGGGTTCAACCACTTGCACATTTGCTATACGTTCTGGGCCATTAGAGATCACTAGATCCAGTATAGCAAGGTTCCTGGTTGGCTCCTCAACAACCTGTACCATAAAATTTCCATGAATCAGTTGTGACATACTGACTGCCTGTACATGTAATTTTGGGGGAATTAGCAATGGTAGGCAGGCAGGCAGGCAGGGGATCTGGAGCATAGAGACAGGGACACCAAGTCTTCAGGCAAAACTCAGGTTTATTTAGGGCCAGTTCTTCCCAACATATAGTAACAGTCAGTTCATAAACAGTTCATGTTTATGATTTGTCCCTTCTTCAGGGCTCTCACCTTCCAGGGTAACTTCCATACTCTGGAACCTTTACAGGGTTTCACACCATCCTCAGTGACTTTCTCACATCCAGGGCCGGATTTCTCTTTTAGGTGCCCCGAGGCCACCCCGAGGCAGCCCCCCAGCCCCTCTGGGAGTTCCTCACACAGACAGGCAGCCCCCCCAACCCCTCTGGGAGTTCCTCACACAGACAGGCAGCCCCCCAGCCCCTCTGGGAGTTCCTCACACAGACAGGCAGCCCCCCCAGCCCCTCTGGGAGTTCCTCACACAGACAGGCAGCCCCCCAACCCCTCTGGGAGTTCCTCACACAGACAGGCAGCCCCCCAGCCCCTCTGGGAGTTCCTCACACAGACAGGCAGCCCCCCAGCCCCTCTGGGAGTTCCTCACACAGACAGGCAGCCCCCCAGCCCCTCTGGGAGTTCCTCACACAGACAGGCAGCCCCCCAGCCCCTCTGGGAGTTCCTCACACAGGCAGCCCCCCCCCAGCCCCTCTGGGAGTTCCTCACACAGACAGGCAGCCCCCCCAGCCCCTCTGGGAGTTCCTCACACAGACAGGCAGCCCCCCCAGCCCCTCTGGGAGTTCCTCACACAGACAGGCAGCCCCCCAGCCCCTCTGGGAGTTCCTCACACAGACAGGCAGCCCCCCAGCCCCTCTGGGAGTTCCTCACACAGACAGGCAGCCCCCCCAGCCCCTCTGGGAGTTCCTCACACAGACAGGCAGCCCCCCCAGCCCCTCTGGGAGTTCCTCACACAGACAGGCAGCCCCCCAGCCCCTCTGGGAGTTCCTCACACAGACAGGCAGCCCCCCCAGCCCCTCTGGGAGTTCCTCACACAGACAGGCAGCCCCCCAGCCCCTCTGGGAGTTCCTCACACAGACAGGCAGCCCCCCCCCAGCCCCTCTGGGAGTTCCTCACACAGACAGGCAGCCCCCCCAGCCCCTCTGGGAGTTCCTCACACAAACAGGCAGCCCCCCAGCCCCTCTGGGAGTTCCTCACACAGACAGGCAGCCCCCCCAGCCCCTCTGGGAGTTCCTCACACAGACAGGCAGCCCCCCCAGCCCCTCTGGGAGTTCCTCACACAGACAGGCAGCCCCCCCAGCCCCTCTGGGAGTTCCTCACACAGACAGGCAGCCCCCAGCCCCTCTGGGAGTTCCTCACACAGACAGGCAGCCCCCCAGCCCCTCTGGGAGTTCCTCACACAGACAGGCAGCCCCCCAGCCCCTCTGGGAGTTCCTCACACAGACAGGCAGCCCCCCAGCCCCTCTGGGAGTTCCTCACACAGGCAGCCCCCCCCCAGCCCCTCTGGGAGTTCCTCACACAGACAGGCAGCCCCCCCAGCCCCTCTGGGAGTTCCTCACACAGACAGGCAGCCCCCCAGCCCCTCTGGGAGTTCCTCACACAGACAGGCAGCCCCCCCAGCCCCTCTGGGAGTTCCTCACACAGACAGGCAGCCCCCCAGCCCCTCTGGGAGTTCCTCACACAGACAGGCAGCCCCCCCAGCCCCTCTGGGAGTTCCTCACACAGACAGGCAGCCCCCCCAGCCCCTCTGGGAGTTCCTCACACAGACAGGCAGCCCCCCCCAGCCCCTCTGGGAGTTCCTCACACAGACAGACAGCCCCCCAGCCCCTCTGGGAGTTCCTCACACAGACAGGCAGCCCCCCAGCCCCTCTGGGAGTTCCTCACACAGACAGGCAGCCCCCCAGCCCCTCTGGGAGTTCCTCACACAGACAGGCAGCCCCCCCGGCCCCTCTGGGAGTTCCTCACACAGACAGGCAGCCCCCCAGCCCCTCTGGGAGTTCCTCACACAGACAGCCCCCCCCCAGCCCCTCTGGGAGTTCCTCACACAGACAGGCAGCCCCCAGCCCCTCTGGGAATTCCTCACACAGACAGGCAGCCCCCCAGCCCCTCTGGGAGTTCCTCACACAGACAGGCAGCCCCCCCAGCCCCTCTGGGAGTTCCTCACACAGACAGACAGCCCCCCAGCCCCTCTGGGAGTTCCTCACACAGACAGCCCCCCCCCAGCCCCTCTGGGAGTTCCTCACACAGACAGGCAGCCCCCCCAGCCCCTCTGGGAGTTCCTCACACAGACAGGCAGCCCCCCCAGCCCCTCTGGGAGTTCCTCACACAGACAGGCAGCCCCCCAGCCCCTCTGGGAGTTCCTCACACAGACAGCCCCCCCCCAGCCCCTCTGGGAGTTCCTCACACAGACAGCCCCCCCCCAGCCCCTCTGGGAGTTCCTCACACAGACAGCCCCCCCCAGCCCCTCTGGGAGTTCCTCACACAGACAGGCAGCCCCCAGCCCCTCTGGGAATTCCTCACACAGACAGGCAGCCCCCCCAGCCCCTCTGGGAGTTCCTCACACAGACAGCCCCCCCCCAGCCCCTCTGGGAGTTCCTCACACAGACAGGCAGCCCCCCAGCCCCTCTGGGAGTTCCTCACACAGACAGGCAGCCCCCCCGGCCCCTCTGGGAGTTCCTCACACAGACAGACAGCCCCCCAGCCCCTCTGGGAGTTCCTCACACAGACAGGCAGCCCCCCCAGCCCCTCTGGGAGTTCCTCACACAGACAGGCAGCCCCCCAGCCCCTCTGGGAATTCCTCACACAGACAGGCAGCACCCCAGCCCCTCTGGGAGTTCCTCACACAGACAGACAGCCCCCCCAGCCCCTCTGGGAGTTCCTCACACAGACAGCCCCCCCCCCAGCCCCTCTGGGAGTTCCTCACACAGACAGGCAGCCCCCCCAGCCCCTCTGGGAGTTCCTCACACAGACAGGCAGCCCCCCCAGCCCCTCTGGGAGTTCCTCACACAGACAGGCAGCCCCCCAGCCCCTCTGGGAGTTCCTCACACAGACAGCCCCCCCCCAGCCCCTCTGGGAGTTCCTCACACAGACAGCCCCCCCCCAGCCCCTCTGGGAGTTCCTCACACAGACAGCCCCCCCCAGCCCCTCTGGGAGTTCCTCACACAGACAGGCAGCCCCCAGCCCCTCTGGGAATTCCTCACACAGACAGGCAGCCCCCCCAGCCCCTCTGGGAGTTCCTCACACAGACAGCCCCCCCCCAGCCCCTCTGGGAGTTCCTCACACAGACAGGCAGCCCCCCAGCCCCTCTGGGAGTTCCTCACACAGACAGGCAGCCCCCCCGGCCCCTCTGGGAGTTCCTCACACAGACAGACAGCCCCCCAGCCCCTCTGGGAGTTCCTCACACAGACAGGCAGCCCCCCCAGCCCCTCTGGGAGTTCCTCACACAGACAGGCAGCCCCCCCAGCCCCTCTGGGAATTCCTCACACAGACAGGCAGCCCCCCCAGCCCCTCTGGGAGTTCCTCACACAGACAGGCAGCCCCCAGCCCCTCTGGGAGTTCCTCACACAGACAGGCAGCCCCCCAGCCCCTCTGGGAGTTCCTCACACAGACAGGCAGCCCCCCCAGCCCCTCTGGGAGTTCCTCACACAGACAGGCAGCCCCCCAGCCCCCTTTTCTAAGGGATATCCTATAAATCCCCTCTTGGTGTAGTACTATTATGAATTTCAGTAACACACAGAGCTTGTAATAATGGATTGCTATCAGGATTAGAAAAATATAATAATGCATTGAAAACTGCTGCGGGACTTTGTGTTGTAGAAGCATATTCAATAGTTGAAATTTTGCGAGCCAAGTAAGATGTCTCCACTAAGGCATTGGGAAGTCTTATGTTGGGTGGTAATGTTTTATAGCAAATGTGTGACTTGGTGTGAAGTATGCAAGATAGTATTGTGACCAATCGTGACTGACTATGACATTTCTACAGCCATAGCACTAGCTGCTAAAGCTTTGAGACACGCCAGCATCCCCTGTACCGGAACAAGCATTACTTTGGAAAAATGGGCTACCGGACGCAAATTGCCTCCAGACTCCTGAGCACAGACTGCAGTCATGGTTTTACAGGTGTCCTTAACATACAAAAGAAAAGGTTTACAATAATTTGGCAGTCCTAAAGCAGGGGCTTGAACCAGAGATTTATTAAGCTGATAAAACACATTTTGCATAGCTGGTGACCATATAATTAACGCATATTGATCTTTCTTTGTGCACTGCCCAAGAATATTGTATTAGTATTCAACAAACTCAGCCCCCATCTGAGTTTTGTGTTTAGCAATTTTGTGACCTTCAAGTGCAAGGTGTTGTAAAAAACAAACCATGTGAGCAACATTAGCAACCTGATTAGGACTACACAACGGTAGGTCATTGCCGTACTGAAGCAGGACGGAACCATGGCTAGGAGTCCATGACTTCAAGGAGTATTGGAGCATCAGGGAATGGCCACTGATGAAATCCAATAACCTTAGGGATGATGGGTCTAGGTATATTAGGCCCCATCAAAAATAAAAGCCAATAGTAACTGTGTCTCATGGTCAACTGGGACCGAGGAAAAAACATTACTTTAAATCAAAACTGTGAATACAAACACATCACAGGGTATAGATGTAAGTAGAACTGTCACATCAGGAATAATGAACACAATAAGTGTAATTAAAGTGTTAATGGCCCTTAGGTCTTGGATTAAACAATATTCAGACCCTTTTTTTTTATTTTAGGCACTGGGTTGACTGGTGTGTTGTAAGGGGAGAACAATCAGGCGTGAAATGCCTTGCTGTAGGAAGGAGTTAACAAGGGGACAAATACCATTTACTGATAGGATACTGTTTGAGATAACAGGGTGAGAATGCGGGCGTATAGAAGCTTTGTATGGTTTACAGTCAACTAGTTACGTTTGAAATCTACCGACACTGAAATGGGAATTCCTATTAAAGGGAAGATAGTATTGGTTTTGGGAACAAAAATATTGATTGCAGTTTTGTGGCTTATTAACATAATAACCTCAATCTCTATTCCCCCTTTCCTCTATTGGAATGGGACATTGGGCTGTTACCAATAGGCATTGTCAGTGTCCCGTTTCTCTTTCTTTGTACTCTCAAACATGCTGCTTCTTTCTCTAACACTTTCTTATCTTTCTTATAAAAATAGCAGTGAGGCTAGGCCATTCAGAAATTAACTAAAACAAGTTTATAACTTTAATTGTGCCACATGTCCTCTAACATTCTCTGAAACCTTTTGTTTACAGGCTAAGGCAACTGCCATAGACTATCAGTCCATAATCTTTCCATTTCTACATGCATTGACCCTGACACATACATACAAGATAGATAAGGCAGGCACCAGGATTTTTCTAGGATCTGGAGCATTTATTAAAATGTTCCTAAAATCTGTAGGAGTTAGGGGTTTCATAATTAATTAATCTCCTGCAGTGAGAAAGGGCATAGCTTTGTTAGGCTGTGTATTAAAGGAGTTGTACTAGAACTACGTAACCCCATTTTTCTATCTAATTGCTATCTCTTGGGCTAGTAAGGTGTTTGTAAACACACAGAAAAGCTCTTTTAGGCAGAGCCCTCTTCACCTCTTGATGATTGCTTTATAAATAAATGTTAACAAGAATAATAATAATATAAAAGGATATAAGGATTATCATTGCACGGATGTAAGTGTTCCTTCCAGGGCTGGGGTCTTTTTGTAGTGGGAGGTGTAGTTCCAAACAGATTTCTTTAGCATCACTTAGTCCTCGGGCTGCAGTTCCCTCAGTGAAGATGGGATCTGTTACAAAAGAGAACACCTGGCCATGCACTTTAGTTAGTTCATAAGTTAATTGAGATACAAAATTAGTTAAAGCATCAGAGTGTAATTGTAACTGTTGGGGAAACAAACATTCAGCGCTGCAGAATATGTTGGCGCTTTATAAATAAATGTTAATAATAATAATAATAATAATAACACCTTAATCTGGGAACCGACCCAAACAAAATTTTAAAGAAAAACAGTTTACAATCCCCCCTTGGTCGGTATCTAACACTGAACAGAGGTACAGGCAATTAGTCAGGTAATTGCATCTCAGTTTTGCTCATTTTATTCACACTCTAACATCCCTTCTGTAATACCAAAGAAAAGTTCAAATACATAATTATGACACAACATAGCTTTCCCGCACACTGTACTAGGTTAACCCACCAAAGTTATGACACCCCACACACACAATCGCAGTGACTATCCCCTTACCAACATGTACACTTCTCAGCTGGAATGTAACCATTAACCCCTCTTATCCCTGCACATAAGAATCCTCCTGCTACTGAACTTCATAGACACAACCTTAGACTGTTAACAGAGACCAATTATAGGGAGGCAAAAGAAAACATAGAAACAGAATACATCAGGCAATATATACCATGTGCAGGTTCAGTTAAGGGGCTGCAGGCAAGAGGAACCTGTCTTTGCTGGCTGCCAGGAAGCCACTGGGGACTACGGACTAATTCACAATAGGATATGGGGATGACACGGCAAAGAAACTAAAACCTAGGTTCCTATCGTGTCCCGGAGGTGATCAGTCTCCGTCCCGTTTCGTGTCAACTGTCCGGAATTCTTATATTTGGCTTAAAGACAGACAAAACCTGCAGTCTCACATTGGGCTCAAATTGTTAAAGACATAATCAGTCCTCACGGTATTTATTCCTGTCCGAATTAGTTCAACAAAGCGTGTGGGTGCGCACCGATAGAATCATACTGACACCAGGTTCAGTATTCCTTGCAAGTTTATCACAAATGCGTAATGGTAATTTCTTAGCACTTTTATTTCCTTTGTTTTCAATTCAGTATAATGAAAATTAATTGCAACAATTCCAAAAAAACAAACAGGCTGTACTGGGATCAAGGTCCCTACAAAACCTTATTAGCTCATTCAGAGGTATTCCTTAATGTTGTAATAAATTTTAGATGACCGGTTTAAAAATATAACATTTACTTCTAAAGACAATAACAAAGACACAACACAGACAAACAGTAATTCATCAAACAGTATCGCAACAAGAGACTCATACCTACCTAATGCTCCTCCTTTAGAGGCTTACCTTTGAGTTTACCAAAAACTCCTTATTACCTTTGGCTACTCCCCGCGATTAACTCTTAGGGGCACATTTACTAACCCACGAACGGGCCGAATGCGTCCGATTGCGTTTTTTTCGTAATGATCAGTATTTTGCGATTTTTTCGGAAAATTGACACGACTTTTTCATTACCAATACGATTTTTGCAAAAAAACGCGAGTTTTTCGTAGCCATTCCGAAAGTTGGGATTTTTTCGTAGCGTTAAAAGTTGCGCAAAAAGTTGCGCTTTTTTCGTAGTGTTAAAACTTGCGCGAAACGTCGCGCCTTTTAAGTTTTAACGCTACGAAAAAAGCGCAACTTTTCGCGCAAGTTTTAACGCTACGAAAAAATCGCAACTTTCGGAATGGCTACGAAAAACTTGCGTTTTTTCGCGCAAATCATATTGGTAACGAAAAAGTCGCGATAATTTCCGAAAAGTCATAAAGGCGCCGAAAAAATCGCAAAAAAAAAGGAAAAAGTCGCAAAATGTTCGTTTTCAAATCGGATTTTTCCAATTCGGACTCGGATTCGACCCATAGTAAATGTGCCCCTTAATGTCGTTAGTTTCCAAAAATCAAAAATATAAACATGCTTGGCTAAGCAAAATCATCAGGGCTGAACTGAGATCAAGGTCCCAACAACTTGCGATCACTCTTAATACCAGGCATGCTTATATGAGCAGATACATAAAATACGGCCACAAATACATATAACAAAAACAAAACAACACAGAGATACACATGCAGAGACAAATCAGTCAGTAAATAATGTTTCCCACACACGTCCTGAGAATTCCTAATTCAATTCTCTTTTTATCTCTGTATCTCTGTATCTTGTATCTCTGTATCTCTGTATCTCTATTAGACTGCTAACTGAACCCTTTTTAGATTGGCTTGTAGAGAAGAGCCAGGGGTAAGACGAAAACTGTCAAATTTAGACATAAATTCTTACTTACCACTGGATTTTCCCCGTCGCCAATCCCACTTCCTGACAGCAGAACTGTAAGGGTTAAATCCTGTAATCTCTGTTCGTAACACCTGTAGCACGAACTGTTAGGGTTAAATCTCTGTAACTCTGTCTGTGCACCTGTAGCACTGTCCCTATAAGCAGTCACGGACCGGTCCGATTTTAATCTCTGTGTGAGGGCAAGATATCTGATATGTCTCTTCAGGCGAGCTGATCAGGGTACTTGTACAAACTATACAACCAGTATGTGTATTGCAAACAAGTACCACTTTATTTTGTTTTGATATTACTTTTATAGTAGATAGAAAAACACATCCCATTATGCTTACGTATCATGGGTGGGTACATTGCAATTATTAGTAGAAATACAGAAATTATTTAATTAGCTGCTGAAGCTTTATTATGATCTCTTAGCCTTGAACATTAGCTGAGATAATCAAGGCCGGAGCAACTTGGACAAAGACAAGATAGTGAGGATAATCATAACAACTGAAGTAATACTTTCTCAGACCTTTGTGATTTAAAACAAAATTTGTATAAATTCAGCATTAAGTAATTTAAACCCTATCGCGTCTTTTTTAACGCAAAAAAGAGTGCGATAAAATTTATCGCACTTTAGTGAATCAGGCCCCTTATGTGGATTCCGAGTGTCTGGTGAGTTCTGCTATCTGGCAAAGATTGCCCACGGTGGTTGTGCCCAGCTCCATACAGGCCCAGGGAAAGGGGTCTAAGGGGAAACTCAGCCATTATCACAGCAATTGGAGTCAGAATAACATCCCTTCCCTTGTGTCTCCGTACGTTCCTGGCCGACTCATCTGTTCCTCACTCCATCTCTTCCCTTGTGTCTCCGTACGTTCCTGGCCGACTCATCTGTTCCTCACTCCATCTCTTCCCTTGTGTCTCCGTACGTTCCTGGCCGACTCATCTGTTCCTCACTCCATCTCTTCCCTTGTGTCTCCGTACGTTCCTGGCCGACTCATCTGTTCCTCACTCCATCCCTTCCCTTGTGTCTCCGTACGTTCCTGGCCGACTCCTCTGCTCCTCACTCCATCCCTTCCCTTGTGTCTCCGTACGTTCCTGGCCGACTCCTTCATTCCTCACTACATCCCTTCCCTTGTGTCTCCGTACGTTCCTGGCCGACTCATCTGTTCCTCACTACATCTCTTCCCTTGTGTCTCCGTTCGTTCCTGGCCGACTCCTTCATTCCTCACTACATCTCTTCCCTTGTGTCTCCGTACGTTCCTGGCCGACTCCTTCATTCCTCACTACATCTCTTCCCTTGTGTCTCCGTACGTTCCTGGCCGACTCATCTGCTCCTCACTACATCTCTTCCCTTGTGTCTCTGTACGTTCCTGGCCGACTCCTTCGTTCCTCACTACATCTCTTCCCTTGTGTCTCCGTACGTTCCTGGCCGACTCCTCTGCTCCTCACTACATCCCTTCCCTCGTGTCTCCGTACGTTCCTGGCCGACTCCTCTGCTCCTCACTACATCCCTTCCCTTGTGTCTCCGTATGTTCCTGGCCGACTCCTCTGCTCCTCAGTACATCTCTTCCCTTGTGTCTCTGTACGTTCCTGGCCGACTCCTTCGTTCCTCACTACATCTCTTCCCTTGTGTCTCTGTACGTTCCTGGCCGACTCCTCTGCTCCTCACTACATCTCTTCCCTTGTGTCTCCGTACGTTCCTGGCCGACTCCTCTGCTCCTCACTCCATCCCTTCCCTTGTGTCTCTGTACGTTCCTGGCCGACTCCTCTGCTCCTCACTACATCTCTTCCCTTGTGTCTCCGTACGTTCCTGGCCGACTCCTTCGTTCCTCACTACATCTCTTCCCTTGTGTCTCCGTACGTTCCTGGCCGACTCCTTCGTTCCTCACTACATCTCTTCCCTTGTGTCTCGGAATGTTCTAGGCTGACTCCTCTGATCCTCACTACATCCCTTTCCTTGTGTCTCCGTATGTTCCTGGCCGACTCCTTCGTTCCTCACTATTTATTTGTATTTATTGTTGTACTTTGTATTTATCCATTATCTTTAACCCCCTGTCTGTATTAATGAATTCTACTGTACAGCGCTGCGTACATAAGTAGCGCTTTATTAATAAAGATATACATACATACATACATACTACATCCCTTCCCATGTGTCTCCGTACGTTCCTGGCCGACTCCTTCGTTCCTCAATACATCTCTTCCCTTGTGTCTCTGTACGTTCCTTGCCAACTCCTCTGCTCCTCACTACATCTCTTCCCTTGTGTCTCCGTATGTTCCTGGCCGACTCCTTCGTTCCTCACTACATCTCTTCCCTTGTGTCTCCGTTCGTTCCTGGCCGACTCCTTCGTTCCTCACTACATCCCTTCCCTTGTGTCTCCGTACGTTCCTGGCCGACTCCTCTGCTCCTCACTACATCCCTTCCCTTGTGTCTCCGAATGTTCCAGGCCGACTCCTGTGCTCCTCACTACATCTCTTCCCTTGTGTCTCCGAATGTTCCAGGCCGACTCCTCTCCTCCTCACTACATCTCTTCCCTTGTGTCTCCGAATGTTCGAGGCCGACTCCTCTGCTCCTCACTATATCCCTTCCCTTGTGTCTCCGTATGTTCCTGGCCGACTCCTTCGTTCCTCACTACATCTCTTCCCTTGTGTCTCTGTACATTCCTGGCCGACTCCTCTGCTCCTCACTATATCCCTTCCCTTGTGTCTCCGTATGTTCCTGGCCGACTCCTTCGTTCCTCATTACATCTCTTCCCTTGTGTCTCCGTACGTTCCTGGCCGACTTCCCTGCTCCTCACTACATCCCTTCCCTTGTGTCTCCGTACGTTCCTGGCCGACTTCCCTGCTCCTCACTACATCTCTTCCCTTGTGTCTCCATACGTTACTGGCCAACTACTCTGCTCCTCACTATATCTCTTCCCTTCTGTCTCCGTATGTTCCTGGCTGACTCCTCTGCTCCTCACTACATCTCTTGCCTTGTGTCTCCATACGTTCCTGGTCGACTCCTCAATCCATCCCTTCCCTTGTGTCTCCATACGTTCCTGGCTGACTCCTCTGCCCCTCACTACATCTCTTCCCTTGTGTCTCCGTACGTTCCTGGCCGACTCCTTCGTTCCTCATTACATCTCTTCCATTGTGTCTCTGTACGTTCCTGGCTGACTACTCTGCTCCTCACTACATCTCTTCCCTTGTGTCTCCGTAAGCTCCTAGCGGACTCCTCTGCTCCTCAGTCCATCCCTTACCTTGTGTCTCCGCACGTTCCTGGCCGACTCCTTTGTTCCTCACTACATCTCTTCCCTTGTGTCTTCGTATGTTCCTGGCCGACTCCTCTGCCCCTCACTACATCTCTTCCCTTTGTCTCAGTATGTTCGTGGCCGACTCCTTCGTTCCTCACTACATCTCTTCCCTTGTGTCTCCGTACGTTCCTGGCTGACTCCTCTGCTCCTCACTACATCTCTTCCCTTGTGTCTCCGTACGTTCCTAGCCGACTCCTTCGTTCCTCACTACATATCTTCCCTTGTGTCTCTGTATGTTCCTTGCCAACTCCTCTGCTCCTCACTACATCTCTTCCCTTGTGCCTCCGTACGTTCCTGGTTGACTCCTTCGTTCCTCACTACATCCCTTCCCTTGTGCCTCCGTACGTTCCTGGTTGACTCCTTCGTTCCTCACTCCATCCCTTCCCTTGTGTCTCCGTATGTTCCTGGCCGACTCCTCTGCTCCTCACTTCATCCCTTCCCTTGTGTCTCCGTACGTTCCTGGCCGACTCCTTCGTTCCTCACTACATCCCTTCCCTTGTGTCTCCGTACGTTCCTGGCCGACTCCTCTGCTCCTAACTTCATCTCTTCCCTTGTGTCTCCGTACGTTCCTGCCCGACTCCTCTGCTCCTCACTACATCCCTTCCCTTGAGTCTCTGTACGTTCCTGGCCGACTCCTCTGCTCCTCACTTAATTTCTTCCCTTGTGTCTCCATACGTTCCTGGCCGACTGCTCTGCTCCTCACTCCATCTCTTCCCTTGTGTCTCCGTATGTTCCTGGCCGACTCCTTCGTTCCTCACTCCATCTCTTCCCTTGTGTCTCCGAATGTTCCAGGCCGACTCCTCTGCTCCTCACTACATCTCTTCCCTTGTGTATCCGAATGTTCCAGGCCGACTCCTCTGCTCCTCACTACATCTCTTCCCTTGTGTCTCCGAATGTTCCAGGCCGACTCCTCTGCTCCTCACTACATCCCTTCCCTTGTGTCTCCGTATGTTCCTGGCCGACTCCTTCGTTCCTCACTACATCTCTTCCCTTGTGTCTCTGTACATTCCTGGCCGACTCCTCTGCTCCTCACTTCATCTCTTCCCTTGTGTCTCCGTACGTTCCTGGCCGACTCCTTAGTTCCTCACTACATCTCTTCCCTTGTGTCTCCATACGTTCCTGGGTGACTCCTTCCTTCCTCACTACATCTCTTCCCTAGTGTCTCCGTACGTTACTGGCTGACACCTCTTCTCCTCACTACATCTCTTCCCTTGTGTCTCCTTATGTTTCTGGCTGACTCCTTCGTTCCTCACTACATCTCTTCCCTTGTGTCTCCGTACATTCCTGGCCAACTACTCTGCTCCTCACTACATCTCTTCCCTTGTGTCTCCGTATGTTCCTGGCTGACTCCTCTGCTCCTCACTACATCTCTTGCCTTGTGTCTCCATACGTTCCTGGTCGACTCCTCAGTCCATCCCTTCCCTTGTGTCTCCATACATTCCTGGCTGACTCCTCTGCCCCTCACTACATCTCTTCCCTTGTGTCTCCGTACGTTCCTGCCCGACTCCTTCGTTCCTCATTACATCTCTTCCATTGTGTCTCTGTACGTTTCTGGCTGACTACTCTGCTCCTCACTACATCTCTTCCCTTGTGTCTCCATA
The DNA here is from genome assembly GCF_000004195.4 of Xenopus tropicalis. Lineage (NCBI taxonomy): Eukaryota > Metazoa > Chordata > Amphibia > Anura > Pipidae > Xenopus > Xenopus tropicalis. The sequence goes on from NC_030677.2 coordinate 217,002,774, forward strand.
CGCTCCTAGCTGACTCCTCTGCTCCTCAGTCCATCCCTTACCTTGTGTCTCCAAACGTTCCCGGCCGACTCCTTTGTTCCTCACTACATCTCTTCCCTTGTGTCTCCATACGCTCCTAGCTGACTCCTCTGCTCCTCAGTCCATCCCTTACCTTGTGTCTCCAAACGTTCCCGGCCGACTCCTTTGTTCCTCACTACATCTCTTCCCTTGTGTCTCCATACGCTCCTAGCTGACTCCTCTGCTCCTCAGTCCATCCCTTACCTTGTGTCTCCAAACGTTCCCGGCCGACTCCTTCGTTCCTCACTACATCTCTTCCCTTGTGTCTCCATACGCTCCTAGCGGACTCCTCTGCTCCTCAGTCCATCCCTTACCTTGTGTCTCCAAACGTTCCCGGCCGACTCCTTTGTTCCTCACTACATCTCTTCCCTTGTGTCTCCGTACGTTCCTGGCCCTCTCCTCTGCTCCTCACTACATCTCTTCCCTTGTGTCTCCGTACATTCCTGGCCGACTCCTCTGCCCCTCACTACATCTCTTCCCTTTGTCTCAGTATGTTCGTGGCCGAATCCTTCGTTCCTCACTTCATCTCTTCCCTTGTGTCTCCGTACGTTCCTAGCCGACTCCTTCGTTCCTCACTACATATCTTCCTTTGTGTCTCCATACGTTCCTTGCCAACTCCTCTGCTCCTCACTACATCTCTTCCCTTGGGTCTCCGTACGTTCCTGGTTGACTCCTTCGTTCCTCACTACATCCCTTCCCTTCTGTCTCCGTACGTTCCTGGCCGACTCCTCTGCTCCTCACTTCATCCCTTCCCTTGTGTCCCCGTACGTTCCTGGCTGACTCCTTCGTTCCTCACTTCATCCCTTCCCTTGTGTCTCCGTATGTTCCTGGCCGACTCCTCTGCTCCTCACTACATCTCTTCCCTTGTGACTCCGCACGTTTCTGGCCGACTCCTCACTACATCCCTTCCCTTGTGTCTCCGTACGTTCCTGCCCGACTCCTCTGCTCCTCACTACATCTCTTCCCTTGTGTCTCCGTACGTTCCTGGCCGACTCCTCTGCTCCTCACTACATCTCTTCCCTTGTGTCTCCGTATGTTTCTGGCCGACTCCTTCGTTCCTCACTACATCCCTTTCCTTCTGTCTCCGTACATTCCTGCCCGACTCCTCTGCTCCTCACTACATCATTTCCCTTGTGTCTCCGTACGTTCCTGGCTGACTCCTCTGCTCCTCACTACATCCCTTTCCTTGTGTCTTCGTATGTTTCTGGCCGACTCCTTCGTTCCTCACTACATCCCTTCCCTTGTGTCTCTGTAAGTTCCCGGCTGATTTCTTTCATTCCTCACTACATCCCTTCCCTTGTGTCTCCGTACGTTCCTGGCCGACCCCTTCGTTCCTCACTACATCCCTTCCCTTGTGTCTCCGTACGTTCCTGGCCGACTCCTCTGCCCCTCACTCCGTCCCTTCCCTTGTGTCTCCGTACGTTCCTGGCCGACTCCTCTGCCCCTCACTACATCCCTTCCCTTGTGTCTCCGTACGTTCCTGGCCGACTCCTCTGCTCCTCACTCCATCCCTTCCCTTGTGTCTCCGTACGTTCCTGGTCGACTCCTCTGCTCCTCACTCCATCCCTTCCCTTGTGTCTCCGTACGTTCCTGGCCGACTCCTCTGATCCTCACTCCATCCCTTCCCTTGTGTCTCCGTACGTTCCTGGCCGACTCCTCTGCTCCTCACTCCATCCCTTCCCTTGTGTCTCCGTACGTTCCTGGCCGACTCCTCTGCCCCTCACTACATCCCTTCCCTTGTGTCTCCGTACGTTCCTGGCCGACTCCTCTGCTCCTCACTCCATCCCTTCCCTTGTGTCTCCGTACGTTCCTGGCCGACTCCTTCGTTCCTCTGCTCCTCACTACATCCCTTCCCTTGTGTCTCCGTACGTTCCCGGCCGACTCCTCTGCTCCTCACTACATCTCTTCCCTTGTGTCTCCGTACGTTCCTGGCCGACTCCTTCGTTCCTCTGCTCCTCACTACATCCCTTCCCTTGTGTCTCCGTACGTTCCCGGCCGACTCCTCTGCTCCTCACTACATCCCTTCCCTTGTGTCTCCGTACGTTCCTGGCCGACTCCTCTGCCCCTCACTACATCTCTTCCCTTGTGTCTCCGTACATTCCTGGCCAACTCCTTCCTTCCTCACTACGGGCCTGATTCACTAAAGTGCGAAAAAACGCGCGCTATTTTAAAAAATCTTACCGCCTCGTAATTTTTGCGAATTTTCGCACGATTCACTATAAGCATACTCGTGCCATTTTCCGCGCGATACGGCGTGCGATATTTTATTCGCCATAAATAACGTGTCCGCTAAATAACACGCGCGCTGCTATTTGCACGTGCGCTACTTCTCGCATGCGGTACGTAGCGGCCGCGTGCCAATTATCGCACACCCACAGCGATATGGTACGCATGCACGCTAATTGCCGCACATCCACAGTGGTAACTGACGCAAGCGCGCTAATTTGCGCGCGCGACTTGACGCACGCCACAGCATAAAACTGGCGCCATTTTGCACATTTGCCCTGGGAGAGCACAGAAGTGCTAGAGATTTTTTGGTGAGAGAGTGGTTTGTTAAAAAAACAGTTACAGTGGAGGAAATAATTATTTGACCCCTCACTGATTTTGTAAGTTTGTCCAATGACAAAGAAATGAAAAGTCTCAGAACAGTATCATTTCAATGGTAGGTTTAACAGTGGCAGATAGCACATCAAAAGGAAAATGGAAAAAATAACTTGAAATAAAAGATAGCAACTGATTTGCATTTCATTGAGGGAAATAAGTTTTTGAACCCTCTAACAAAAAAAGACTTAATACTTAGTGGAAAAACCCTTGTTTGCAAGCACAGAGGCCAAACGTTTCTTGTAATTGATGAGCAAGTTTGCGCCCATTTTAGGAGGAATGTTGGTCCCACTCCTCTTTGCAGATCATCTCTAAATCCCTAAGGTTTCTGTCTCTGTGCAACTCTGAGCTTGAGCTCCCTCCATAGGTTTTCTATTGGATTAAGGTCCGGAGACTGACTAGGCCACTCCATGACCTTAATGTGCTTCTTCTTGAGCCACTCCTTTGTTGCCTTTGCTGTATGTTTTGGGTCATTGTCGTGCTGGAACACCCATCCACGACCCATTTTCAGTTTCCTGGCAGAGGGAAGGAGGTTGTCGTTCAGGATTTCACGATACATGGCTCCGTCCATTTTCCCGTTAATGCGAATAAGTTGTCCTGTGCCCTTAGCAGAAAAACACCCCCAAAGCAAAATGTTTCCACCCCCATGCTTGACGGTGGGGACGGTGTTTTGGGGGTCATAGGCAGCATTTTTCTTCCTCCAAACACAGCGAGTTGAGTTAATGCCAAAGAGCTCTATTTTGGTCTCATCAGACCACAGCACCTTCTCCCAGTCACTCACAGAATCATTCAGGTGTTCATTGGCAAACTTCAGGCCTGCACATGTGCCTTCTTGAGCAGGGGGACCTTGCGAGCCCTGCAGGATTTTAATCCATTGCGGTGTAATGTGTTTCCAATGGTTTTCTTGGTGACTGTGGTCCCTGCTAATTTGAGGTCAGTAACTAACTCCTCCCGTGTAGTTCTAGGATGCTTTTTCACCTTTCTCAGAATCATTGACACCCCACGAGGTGAGATCTTGCGTGGAGCCCCAGAGCGAGGTCGATTGATGGTCATTTTGTGCTCCTTCCATTTTCCAACAATCGCACCAACAGTTGTCACCTTCTCTCCCAGCTTCTTGCTAATGGTTTTGTAGCCCATTCCAGCCTTGTGCAGATCTACAATTTTGTCTCTGACATCCTTGGGCAGCTCTTTGGTCTTTCCCATGTTGGAGAGTTTGGAGTCTGCTTGATTGATGGATTCTGGGGACAGGTGCCTTTTATACAGGTGACTAGTTAAGACAGGTGCCTTAATGAGGTTGACTAATTGAGTAGAAGTGTCTAACCACTCTGTGGGAGCCAGAACTCTTAATGGTTGGTAGGGGTTCAAAAACTTATTTCTCTCAATGAAATGCAAATCAGTTGCTATCTTTTATTTAAAGTTATTTTTTCCATTTTCCTTTTGATGTGCTATCTGCCACATTGAAATGATACTGTTCTGAGACTTTTCATTTCTTTGTCATTGGGCAAACTTACAAAATCAGTGAGGGGTCAAATAATTATTTCCTCCACTGTATGTCAAGCAGAAAGGTTGCCAAGAGGAGGGAGCACCTTCAAAGACCTGCACAGCCAGCCAGCTCTGCCACTGACACAGAAGAGGTGCCCCTTTATCAAGGCAGCCCTGATTTTTCTGAGGGTACAGAGTACCAGCCCCAGGAGGCCAGTGAAGAGAGCGAGGAGCTTCCCCCCACCTCATCATCTGGGAAGAGGAAGAAACAGCAGGAGGGTAGGCTTCACCAGCTGAAGTTTTCACAATTTAAAAACGAGGCACTTGTGGAGGGACTGGTGCCTGTGTACCATCGCGTTCTTGGCAAATATGCCACTAAAACGCCCACAGCAAGAAAAAGCCAAGCATGGAAGGGCATTGCGGAGCGTGTTAACAATGTGGGCGTATGTCTCCACAATGTCCATCAATGTAAGAAGCGGTATCAGGACATAAAGAGGGGCCTGAAAAAAAAGCTGGCAGAGGAGTCCAGATACAGGTAAATATCTTACATTCATCTTTCTATTGAAACACTCGCTCATCTGCTTTTCTACTCAACTGGCTTTTCCTTTTGGCTTACTGTCTTTCCTTCCTTTTTGCCTTCTTTCCTACTTACTTTACTTGTATGTATGGCACGCCTATTATTATGTGTGTAACTTATGTCCTCAAAGCTGTGTAGTACAACATGAAATTAGGCCAGTAATAGGGGGGGCATTTAAGAATATTTAGCCAAATACTTAGGGGTCCGTTTGCTAAAGTGGCTTAAATTAAGTGGGAGATTTTACACACAGAATAAATGGCAAATATGTTATGGGCACTTTATTAAATTGCAATTATTCTGGCAACAAAACATTGGATTGGCAGTTATCCCACTCGCCAGAAAATACGCTACGTACTAATTAGCGCAAGTTTTACTATTCAGCAAAATGGGCTAAAGGCAAAATTGTTGGCAGAATATTTGCAAACATGTAACCCATATAGCATATTGATGTGTTACTGATAAATGTAAGAGTGTAGGGGAAACTACATGAAAGTATAGAATACCATATCAAGGGAGGAGAAATAATTAGACATTATAACCAGTTCAAAAGTAGAAAAATAAAAACTTTAATTACAAGAATAAACTTTCTTTAAAAAAAAAAAAAACTTAGGGCTTGCTGCCCTTGAGTTCCCTCATGTCCTGCTGCAGCTGGGCCACCTGGGCCTTCAGAGTTTCCAGGTCCTCCTGCATCGACCGAAGTGTGGGGTTAGTCCTCCCAGGTGTTGTTTGGGTCCCCACATCTTCGGTCTGGCGTGATGGACCCTCGTCGGCAGGAGGACCTGGTGCCCAGCGCTTGGCCTGGGGAGAGCATTTAGGATAAAAGGTCCTATACCTGTGTATATATATATATATAGGCTCGAATGACGGCACACACAGGATTTGCAAGAAGAGATCACTGGATCAAACAAAAAGTATTTGCATCAGAGGTTTATTGATTCCAACGTTTATTGATTCCAACGTGATCTCTTCTTGCAAATCCTGTGTGTGCCGTCATTCGAGCCTATATATTGTTTTTCCGCACAGGCACCCAGGTATCAACTTTTTTCTTATGGTGTGCAGCTTACTAGCAATTTTTATATATATATATATGTGTGTATATGTTTATTTTTAAAAAAAATTCCACAAAACATATTTAAAATTCCCTCTTTATTGTGAACTTTAGTGTGTATTTTTTTTAAAACATGCATATATACACACACACATATATATATATATAGAGAGAGAGAGAGAGACAGAGAGAATATACATTTCTTACATTTGTACTTTGCTAAATCTTTTTTAAAAAGTTATGTGTAAAACCAGATTAAAGTACAATGTTTACCTTCCTCAATTTCTGCAATCTCCTCAAAGTTCCTGCGCTTCAGGTCAGACCAAATGCGCTGGAGCGTGCGGAGGTCCATGTCCAGATTAAAGTCCCTGCGCAACCTGGCTATCAGGTCATGCAGGATCGCCCTCTTCCTTTCATGGACCCCTAAGGGCCCCAGCGGCAGGCTGTCATACCCTGAACGCAGGAACCACTCAATAATAAAGCGCCTCTCCTCTGCTAGCAGTTCTGACACCCCAGGCATGATGCTCTCAGCAGGCTTAATGACACAAAATGGCCGCAAGTCGCACATGTCACCTGATGAAAAAATCGGTACAAAATGGCCGCGTGACGCGAGATTACAAAGTTGCGACAAGTCGCAAAAATATACTGGGTATTGTATTTGTGCGTTTTGTCGTGACTTTGTAATAGTCACCGCTATAGTGGCGACTTAATATTTGCAACTATAGCGGTGACTATTACAAAGTTGCGACTAACAAATAATCAACTTTAACGTTAGCCACTGTTCATAGGGAGAGCCCTGGCAGCAACTTGAAGCATTTTTGTATGGTTTTGGTGTCAGAGCCAAAGGGGCACATTTACTAATCCAGGAATCCAAATCCGAATGGGAAAAGTTCTGATTGAAAACGAACATTTTGCTTCTTTTTTGGCGCTTTCGTATTGTTTCCAATTTTATTTTCGCCGGCGGCCAAAAATTACCAAAACTTATGATAACGTTAAGAATGCGCCAAAAAGTTTCCAAAAATATACCATAATGTTGCAAAGGCACCGAAAAAGGCACCAAAATACGATAAAGTTGCAACGGCAACTAAAAAATCGTAAAAGAATACAAAAACCACCAAAAAATTGTACAATTAACAATCATTACGAAAAATACGCATTTGGACGCATTCGGCCCGTTTGTGGATTACTGAATGTGCCCCTTAGTATTGTTACACTTGAAAGTAAATGGAATTGATTTAGGTAACAATGAGTAACAAAAAGTGACTGCGTTGTTATGGGCTTGCTTATTGGAGACAACACAATAAAACCATTTGTCTATTTTCCTTAGATCAGGAACTGGAGGAGGGCCTTCTAGAAGGGTGCATTTCACCCCGTATGAACAACTGCTGATGCCGTATATACACCGGGAGAGTGTGAGCGGTGTCTCCGGCACCTTTGATACAGACCGGAATGTTGGCCAAGGTAGGTGTAATGACCGTAATCCAAGTGTATTTACTGTTGCAGAGAAGCTTAAGATTAAAGTGATACTGACACAAAAAAAACAACTATTTAAAAAATCAATCTGCATAAAAAGTTACCTATAGGTCGTGTTGCTCACTTTTGCCTGATAGGTTTGTTTTTGGAAGTAATTGTTACTTGAAAGCCCAAAACCTGACTGTTTTGCCAACCTGACTGTCCCTTCTCAGCCTGTCAGTTATAGCTTCTAATGCTAACGGCCTCCTGCTGGGCAAATATGGCCGCCCCCTCATAGAGGAACATGGGGGATCAGATAGGGAATGTAAAAGCTTGGCCAAATCCTTTTATGGGCAAATTAGAAATAGCATGCAAACACAATGTTATGACAGATGTAACAATGGTTTCATTTCTGGTGTCAGTATCTCTTTAAGGTTAAACAATCTTTTTCTCCCACAGATTCATCTCCACCTGGGCCGAGCAGGCGCAGACCAACGGCATCTGCTCCCGTTCCAGGTATTATTCTTAACAAATTTCTTTTGATGTGTGTTTTGTGTTAGGCTTGTGCAGTGGCATAATAATTAATTGTGTCTGTGTATATTGCAACTGTTTCAATTCCAGGAGTGCAGTGTATTGCTAATAAGATAGGGGGTGTTATTTGCCAAGTGTGCCTTGCTAGCTTAGGTGCAGTCAGTTCATCTTGTACTTTTGGACAGTCAGTCTTTTCAAATTGATTTTACCTTTTTGCCTTATTTGGAATGAATCAATGTCCACAAATATTTTGGCTCAAATTAACTTGTTTATGTTTTCACAAAACTCATTTTGTCCATGAACATAATCCAAAATGAAAGATTTTTTATTTATTCTTTCTTTTCAAAGGTCGTTGCTCCTTGTCAGTGCTGGCCTCCCCACGCAGAGATCCTGAAATAGAAGGAGAAGTATTTAGTGGGGAGGCAAGTGAGTGAGGGTCCAACGTCGGTGGCAGCGACGTGGCCTTCTCCTCAGATGAGGAGCCGGCTAACATTCCAGAGCAACAACAGCAGCAGATCCCAACCCAGGCTCCAACCCAGCACCAGAAAAATGCCTTCCATGAAGCTCTTAATAGGCATCACAAGGCACATATGCACAAACTACATGTACAACATATCGACTCGTGTGTGGCAACTAATGCCTACAATGCAGGTCAGGCAAGGCAAGCCACACACGAGTCGGCTATGCTTGCTCTACACCAGGAGATGTTGGCAATACATCGGGCCAGACATGAAGCCCAAACCCAGCATGAGGCTAGAATGGAGAGCCTTATGCAGGCCAGACATGAAGCCCAAACCCAGCATGAGGTTAGAATGGAGAGCCTTATGCAGGCCAGACATGAAGCCCAAACCCAGCATGAGGTTAGAATGGAGAGCCTTATGCAGGCCAGACATGAAGCCCAAACCCAACATGAGGCTGCCATGTTGAGCCTGCAGGAGGAGGTGGTAGACCTGAAAAAAAAAAACTGGCTCTGTTGGCTAAAGAAAAACAACAAATTGCTGCACCAAAGCCAACAGAGCCCACAAGCTCTACCAGCGCAGCTCCCCCTCCTGCAGGTTCAACAAGGCAGCTTCGCAAGCGAAAATAAATTTACACACACACTTGTGGAATGTAGCTTTTATTTGGCCTTTTTTTTATTGGTTTTGTTTGTTGTGTTTTTTTTTTTTTCTTACTTTCTTACTTTTATTAAAGCTGCTTCAAAAAAATATATTTGGGAAGCATTCCCAAAAAATAAATATATTTATTTTGGGACAACTTGTTTGGTATGTGTTGTGTGCGGGATTAAAGATTTTAGGTACTTACAGGCAAAGTAATTAGTAACAATTTGTCCCCGGACTTGACTCCCTCGGGCATCCGCACGTTGGACAGGATCCGGTGGATGGACGGGGTCCTCAAGGTCATCGGCCACCTCAGCTGTAAAGTTGTGAGGAACATGGGTCAAAAACAAATCATTACAGTAATGATGCTTCATCAGGGCCGCTGCTGGCCAAATGGGTGCCCTAAGCTGAAATTAACTTTTGTGCCCCCTCCCACAAATATTACGGAAGTAAAATATTAAAAAAAACAACTACTATAGAGGCCACACACACAGTGCCCCCAATTGCCTCCATAGACAATGCCCCCATAGTAAGTGGCCACAGTAACCCCCATAGATTGATTTAACTATCCAGGAAATTGGGATGCGCTCTAAAAACCAGTGTTGGGGGGTATGTTATAATATATACAATTATTTATTTTTGGGAGCTGGGATGGTGTCCCCCTAGTAGTTTGTGGCATATGCAGTACTCTGCTTATAGGGAGCAGCGGCCCTGTGCTTCATTGTTATTTGGATATGACAACTAAACTTGTAAAATTGCAAACCTGGTAGGCCGTGCCGGTTCGCCAAATTGTGCAGTACAGCACACGCACCGATTATATTTGCCACTTTGGTGGGGCTGTACAGCAGGCTGCCTCCTGATCTATCAAGGCAGCGGAACCGGCTCTTGAGGACACCAAACGTCCGCTCTATCACAGACCACGTTCTGACATGTGCTTGATTGAAGTCACACTCCGCCTGTGAGCGCGGCCTGTGAACTGGTGTTATTAGCCACCGACCGCACGGGTAGCCAGCATCTCCTGAAAGAAATTAAGATGGAATAAGATGGTGCAAGCAAATAAGCTGTTTCCAGTCTCCCTGTGTCAAAACAGGGCCCTTTTGCAACAGATGTGACAGTGTGAGACTGATAGGTGACACTACAAGCAGCTGCTTTGACTCTCCCAGTGGCAAAAAAGGGCACTTTACACATTGCATTCCAAGCTTATGGCAGGCAGGGACTGGTTTTACAGTAGGACACACAAAGCAAATGTTGACAAGTTGTGCAAGTGACACAAATACTTACCTAACAGCCACCCGTGAGGCATTTGTCCTGTCTCAAATGCTTGGTAAAGCCTGGACTGTCTAAGTATGTAGGCATCGTGCGAGGAGCCGGGGAATCCAGACACGATGCTCAAGATGTTCATTTTTCCATCACAGACCACTTGGACATTTAGCGAGTGGTATTCCTTGCGGTTCCTAAATACATGCTCCATGTCTTGGGGGGGGGTTTAGCGCAACATGGGTGCAATCTATTGCACCCAAAACATTGGGGATGCCACCTACCCGATAGAAATCCCTCTTCACGGTGCCCCACTCGTTCCGATTTTGGGGGAACGAGATAAAAGTCCTGGACACCGAGCGGATGGCGTCCAGGACCTGGCCAAGGCACCGTGAAAAGGTGGGCTGTGACACCCCCCCATAAACCCCCCCCACCCTCTGAAAACTGCCAGAGGCAAAAAAGTGCAGGGAGCAAAGCAGTTTTACAATCCCTGGGACAGCCCTGCTTCGGCGAGTCCGTGGTTCAAGGACAGGCTCAAGCAGCTCATATAAGGTATAAATTGCTGCCTTATTGAGCCTGTACCTCCTCACCACTTCATCCTCGCCCAAGCCTTCCAAGGTGGCCCTGTGTCTAAAGCGGCGTGGCCGCATAATACGTGGCTGGGGTTGGGGTTGTTCTTGTGGCACCACCACCGCTGCCTCCTCCTCCTCCTCCAAATCCCACAAAAACCCACCAACATATGCCCCTTCATAGTCCATTTTTGCAAATTGAAAATGTGCTCTGACAAACACCTCCCCCAATCAGGTGCTTAAATAGGTACATTTTGGGGTGCTAATTAGCGCAATAACACTTTAGGTACTTTTTTTAAATCATTATTTGGAAAGCATTTAAAAATCGCGGACAAAAAATCGCCAAAATATACATAGTAATGTATTTTACGCGACTAAATATTCACCGCTATAGTACTGTATATTATCCGACTAAATATTCACCGCTATAGTACTGTATATTATCCGACTAAATATTCACCGCTATAGTACTGTATATTATCCGACTAAATACTCACCGCTATAGTACTGTATATTATCCGACTAAATACTCACCGCTATAGTACTGTATATTATCCGACTAAATACTCACCGCTATAGTACTGTATATTATCCGACTAAATATTCACCGCTATAGTACTGTATATTATCCGACTAAATACTCACCGCTATAGTACTGTATATTATGGCGACTAAATATTCACCGCTATAGTACTGTATATTATCCAACTAAATATTCACTGCTATAGTACTGTATATTATCCGACTAAATACTCACCGCTATAGTACTGTATATTATCCGACTAAATACTCACCGCTATAGTACTGTATATTATCCGACTAAATACTCACCGCTATAGTACTGTATATTATCCGACTAAATACTCACCGCTATAGTACTGTATATTATCCGACTAAATACTCACCGCTATAGTACTGTATATTATCCGACTAAATACTCACCGCTATAGTACTGTATATTATCCGACTAAATATTCACCGCTATAGTACTGTATATTATCCGACTAAATACTCACCGCTATAGTACTGTATATTATCCGACTAAATACTCACCGCTATAGTACTGTATATTATCCGACTAAATATTCACCGCTATAGTACTGTATATTATCCGACTAAATACTCACCGCTATAGTACTGTATATTATCCGACTAAATACTCACCGCTATAGTACTGTATATTATCCGACTAAATACTCACCGCTATAGTACTGTATATTATCCGACTAAATATTCACCGCTATAGTACTGTATATTATCCGACTAAATATTCACCGCTATAGTACTGTATATTATGGCGACTAAATATTCACCGCTATAGTACTGTATATTATCCAACTAAATACTCACCGCTATAGTACTGTATATTATCCGACTAAATATTCACCGCTATAGTACTGTATATTATCCGACTAAATACTCACCGCTATAGTACTGTATATTATCCGACTAAATACTCACCGCTATAGTACTGTATATTATCCGACTAAATATTCACCGCTATAGTACTGTATATTATCCAACTAAATACTCACCGCTATAGTACTGTATATTATGGCGACTAAATATTCACCGCTATAGTACTGTATATTATCCAACTAAATACTCACCGCTATAGTACTGTATATTATCCGACTAAATACTCACCGCTATAGTACTGTATATTATCCGACTAAATATTCACCGCTATAGTACTGTATATTATCCGACTAAATACTCACCGCTATAGTACTGTATATTATCCGACTAAATACTCACCGCTATAGTACTGTATATTATCCGACTAAATATTCACCGCTATAGTACTGTATATTATGGCGACTAAATATTCACCGCTATAGTACTGTATATTATCCAACTAAATACTCACCGCTATAGTACTGTATATTATGGCGACTAAATACTCACCGCTATAGTACTGTATATTATCCGACTAAATATTCACCGCTATAGTACTGTATATTATGGCGACTAAATATTCACCGCTATAGTACTGTATATTATCCGACTAAATACTCACCGCTATAGTACTGTATATTATCCAACTAAATACTCACCGCTATAGTACTGTATATTATCCAACTAAATACTCACCGCTATAGTACTGTATATTATCCGACTAAATATTCACCGCTATAGTACTGTATATTATCCGACTAAATATTCACCGCTATAGTACTGTATATTATGGCGACTAAATATTCACCGCTATAGTACTGTATATTATCCGACTAAATACTCACTGCTATAGTACTGTATATTATCCAACTAAATACTCACCGCTATAGTACTGTATATTATCCAACTAAATACTCACCGCTATAGTACTGTATATTATCCGACTAAATATTCACCGCTATAGTACTGTATATTATCCAACTAAATACTCACCGCTATAGTACTGTATATTATCCAACTAAATATTCACCGCTATAGTACTGTATATTATGGCGACTAAATATTCACCGCTATAGTACTGTATATTATCCGACTAAATATTCACCGCTATAGTACTGTATATTATCCGACTAAATATTCACCGCTATAGTACTGTATATTATCCGACTAAATACTCACCGCTATAGTACTGTATATTATCTGACTAAATACTCACCGCTATAGTACTGTATATTATCCGACTAAATACTCACCGCTATAGTACTGTATATTATCCGACTAAATACTCACCGCTATAGTACTGTATATTATCCGACTAAATATTCACCGCTATAGTACTGTATATTATCCAACTAAATACTCACCGCTATAGTACTGTATATTATCCGACTAAATACTCACCGCTATAGTACTGTATATTATCCGACTAAATACTCACCGCTATAGTACTGTATATTATCCGACTAAATATTCACCGCTATAGTACTGTATATTATCCGACTAAATACTCACCGCTATAGTACTGTATATTATCCGACTAAATACTCACCGCTATAGTACTGTATATTATGGCGACTAAATATTCACCGCTATAGTACTGTATATTATCCGACTAAATATTCACCGCTATAGTACTGTATATTATCCGACTAAATATTCACCGCTATAGTACTGTATATTATCCGACTAAATACTCACCGCTATAGTACTGTATATTATCCGACTAAATACTCACCGCTATAGTACTGTATATTATCCGACTAAATACTCACCGCTATAGTACTGTATATTATCCGACTAAATACTCACCGCTATAGTACTGTATATTATCCGACTAAATATTCACCGCTATAGTACTGTATATTATCCGACTAAATACTCACCGCTATAGTACTGTATATTATCCGACTAAATACTCACCGCTATAGTACTGTATATTATCCGACTAAATACTCACCGCTATAGTACTGTATATTATCCGACTAAATACTCACCGCTATAGTACTGTATATTATCCGACTAAATACTCACCGCTATAGTACTGTATATTATGGCGACTAAATACTCACCGCTATAGTACTGTATATTATCCGACTAAATATTCACCGCTATAGTACTGTATATTATCCGACTAAATACTCACCGCTATAGTACTGTATATTATGGCGACTAAATACTCACCGCTATAGTACTGTATATTATCCGACTAAATACTCACCGCTATAGTACTGTATATTATCTGACTAAATATTCACCGCTATAGTACTGTATATTATCCGACTAAATACTCACCGCTATAGTACTGTATATTATCCGACTAAATACTCACCGCTATAGTACTGTATATTATCCGACTAAATACTCACCGCTATAGTACTGTATATTATCCGACTAAATACTCACCGCTATAGTACTGTATATTAGTAGGGAAATTCCATACATGCCAAGACTTTAGTGAAATTGAGTAAAAAGACACAGACTGAATAAATAACACTGTAAGTCCATATTTTATTGTCAAAAACTCATTTACTGTACTTTTCTATAATTTTTCGCCTGCCTGTAGTAGGAGTTAATTTTCGCATAGCCGAATGTGATATTTAGCGCGCAAAAGTTATAGTGAATCATGCGATCGTATTCTTTTCAGCGCGAGAAATACCGCATGCGAAAATGGCGACTTATCGCATGCGGTAAGTCTGTAGTGAATCGCGCGCTAATTGTCGCGTCTTTTTTACCGCAAAAAAACGTGCGATAATTTTTATCGCCCTTTAGTGAATCAGGCCCTACATCTCTTCCCTTGTGTCTCCGTACGTTCCTGGCCGACTCCTCTGCTCCTCACTACATCTCTTCCCTTGTGTCTCCGTACGTTCCTGGCCAACTCCTCTGCTCCTCACTACATCCCTTCCCTTGTGTCTCCGTACGTTCCTGGCCGACTCCTCTGCTCCTCACTCCATCCCTTCCCTTGTGTCTCCGTACGTTCCTGGCCGACTCCTCTGCTCCTCACTACATCCCTTCCCTTGTGTCTCCGTACGTTCCTGGCCGACTCCTTCCTTCCTCACTACATCTCCTCCCTTGTGTCTCCGTACGTTCCTGGCCGACTCCTCTGCTCCTTACTACATCTCTTCCCTTGTGTCTCCGTACGTTCCTGGCCGAGTCCTTTGCCCCTCACAACATCTCTTCCCTTGTGTCTCTGTACGTTCCTGCCCGACTCCTCTGCTCCTCACTTCATCCCTTCCATTGTGTCTCCGTACGTTCCTGGCCGACGCCTTCGTTCCTCACTACATCCCTTCCCTTGTGTCTCCGTACGTTCCTGGCCGACTCCTCTGCTCCTCACTCCATCCCTTCCCTTGTGTCTCCGTATGTTCCTGGTCAACTTCTCTGCTCCTCACTACATCCCTTCCCTTGTGTCTCCGTACGTTCCTGGTCGACTCCTCTGCTCCTCACTACATCCCTTCCCTTGTGTCTCCGTACGTTCCTGGCCGACTCCTCTGCTCCTCACTCCATCTCTTCCCTTGTGTCTCCGTACGTTCCTGGCCGACTTCTCTGCTCCTCACTACATCCCTTCCTTTGTGTCTCCGTACGTTCCTGGCCGACTCCTCTGCTCCTCACTTAATTTCTTCCCTTGTGTCTCCGTACGTTCCTGGCCGACTGCTCTGCTCCTCACTTCATCTCTTCCCTTGTGTCTCCGAATGTTCCTGGCCGACTCCTCTGCTCCTCACTACATCTCTTCCCTTGTGTCTCCGTACGTTCCTGGCCGACTCCTTCGTTCCTCACTACATCTCTTCCCTTGTGTCTCCGAATGTTCCAGGCCGACTCCTTCCTTCCTCACTACATCTCTTCCCTTGTGTCTCCGTATGTTCCCGGCCGACTCCTTTGCCCCTCACAACATCTCTTCCCTTGTGTCTCTGTACGTTCCCGGCCGACTCCTTTGCCCCTCACAACATCTCTTCCCTTGTGTCTCTGTACGTTCCCGGCCGACTCCTCTGCTCCTCACTACATCTCTTCCCTTGTGTCTCCGTACGTTCCCGGCCGACTCCTTTGCCCCTCACAACATCTCTTCCCTTGTGTCTCTGTACGTTCCTGCCCGACTCCTCTGCTCCTCACTTCATCCCTTCCATTGTGTCTCCGTACGTTCCTGGCCGACGCCTTCGTTCCTCACTACATCCCTTCCCTTGTGTCTCCGTACGTTCCTGGCCGACTCCTCTGCTCCTCACTCTATCCCTTCCCTTGTGTCTCCGTACGTTCCTGGTCGACTCCTCTGCTCCTCACTACATCCCTTCCCTTGTGTCTCCGTACGTTCCTGGCCGACTCCTCTGCTCCTCACTCCATCTCTTCCCTTGTGTCTCCGTATGTTCCTGGCCGACTCCTCTGCTCCTCACTCCATCTCTTCCCTTGTGTCTCCGTACGTTCCTGGCCGACTCCTCTGCTCCTCACTACATCCCTTCCCTTGTGTCTCCATACATTCCTGGTCGACTCCTCTGCTCCTCACTTCATCCCTTCCCTTGTGTCTCCGTACGTTGTTGGCCGATTCCTTCGTTCCTCACTACATCTCTTCCCTTGTGTCTCCGTACATTCCTGTCCGACTCCTCTGCTCCTCACTTAATTTCTTCCCTTGTGTCTCCATACGTTCCTGGCCGACTGCTCTGCTCCTCACTTCATCTCTTCCCTTGTGTCTCCGAATGTTCCAGGCCGACTCCTCTGCTCCTCACTACATCTCTTCCCTTGTGTCTCCGTACGTTCCTGGCCGACTCCTTCGTTCCTCACTACATCTCTTCCCTTGTGTCTCCGAATGTTCCAGGCCAACTCCTCTGCTCCTCACTACATCTCTTCCCTTGTATCTCCGAATTTTCCAGGCCGACTCCTCTGCTCCTCACTACATCCCTTCCCTTGTGTCTCCATATGTTCCTGGCCGACTCCTTCGTTCCTCACTACATTTCTTCCCTTGTGTCTCTGTACATTCCTGGCTGACTCCTCTGCTCCTCACTTCATCTCTTCCCTTGTGTCTCCGTACGTTCCTGGCCGACTTCCCTGCTCCTCACTACATCTCTTCCCTTGTGTCTCCATATGTTCCTGGGTGACTCCTTCCTTCCTCACTACATCTCTTCCCTAGTGTCTCCGTACGTTCCTGGCTGACTTCCCTGCTCCTCACTACATCTCTTCCCTTGTGTCTCCTTATGTTTCTGGCTGACTCCTTCGTTCCTCACTACATCTCTTCTCTTGTGTCTCCGTACATTCCTGGAAACTACTCTGCTCCTCACTATATCTCTTCCCTTGTGTCTCTGTATGTTCCTGGCTGACTCCTCTTCTCCTCACTACATCTCTTGCCTTGTGTCTCCATACGTTCCTGGTAGACTCCTCAGTCCATCCCTTCCCTTGTGTCTCCATACGTTCCTGGCTGACTCCTCTGCCCCTCACTACATCTCTTCCCTTGTGTCTCCGTACGTTCCTGGCCGACTCCTTCGTTCCTCATTACATCTCTTCCATTGTGTCTCTGTACGTTCCTGGCTGACTACTCTGCTCCTCACTACATCTCTTCCCTTGTGTCTCCGTACGCTCCTAGCTGACTCCTCTGCTCCTCAGTCCATCCCTTACCTTGTGTCTCCGCACGTTCCTGGCCGACTCCTTTGTTCCTCACTACATCTCTTCCCTTGTGTCTTCGTATGTTCCTGGCCCTCTCCTCTACTCCTCACTACATCACTACATCTCTTCCCTTGTGTCTCCGTACGTTCCTGGCCGACTCCTCTGCCCCTCACTCCATCTCTTCCCTTTGTCTCAGTATGTTCGTGGCCGACTCCTCTGTTCCTCACTACATCTCTTCCCTTGTGTCTCCGTACGTTCCTGGCTGACTCCTATGCTCCTCACTACATCTCTTCCCTTGTGTCTCCTTACGTTCCTAGCCGACTCCTTCGTTCCTCAATACATATCTTCCCTTGTGTCTCCGTACGTTCCTTGCCAACTCCTCTGCTCCTCACTACATCTCTTCCCTTGTGCCTCCGTACGTTCCTGGTTGACTCCTTCGTTCCTCACTACATCCCTTCCCTTGTGTCTCCGTACGTTCCTGGCTGACTCCTCTGCTCCTCACTTCATCCCTTCCCTTGTGTCTCCGTACGTTCCTGGCCGACTCCTCTGCTCCTCACTTCATCTCTTCCCTTGTGTCTCCGTACGTTCCTGCCCGACTCCTCTGCTCATCACTACATCTCTTCCCTTGGGTCTCTGTACGTTCCTGGCCGACTCCTCTGCTCCTCACTTAATTTCTTCCCTTGTGTCTCCATACGTTCCTGGCCGACTGCTCTGCTCCTCACTTCACTCCTTCGTTCCTCACTACATCTCTTCCCTTGTGTCTCTGAATGTTCCAGGCCAACTCCTCTGCTCCTCACTACATCCCTTCCCTTGTGTCTCCGAATGTTCCAGACCGACTCCTCTGCTCCTCACTACGTCTGTGACGTCCCTGAGCACGGGACCAGACTATGGGCACATAAGCAGCACAGGGGCAGGTAACGGTACAACACAGCTTTAATAACAAGCAATCCCTTAGGCACAAACAAGGTGTAACTGCCCAACAGGGGCACAACTGTAGGGGGTATTTGTGGCCCAGTCCCTTATATTAGTCACTTGCAGCTCCCAGGCAGCCCAGTAACAGCTCCCCTCACAGTGAGGCTCCCAGTTGCACTTCTGTAGGTGGGGGGTATAACTGGCAGATTAACTTAACTGCTGGAGTGTAACTCAGGTGCTGGAGTGTGACTCAGGGGTCAGTGCTGGGGAAATCCAATCCAAAATGAGGGGACGCCGCAGCTTATCCCACTCTGCTTTGCAGTCACCAGTTCCCACTGCAGCCTTTCCAGCAGCTTCTTTCTCAACAGCCACTTCCTCTTCCCCCTGACCTCTCTGAGCCAACTGCTTCCTGTCCCTGGGACCTCCCGGCCCCTCCCTCCTGAGCCAGCAGCTTCCTGTCCCTGGGACCTCCCGGCCCCTCCCTCCTGAGCCAGCAGCTTCCACAGCTATTAGGAGTCTTTTCACATCTCTCCCCCCCCAGAGGGCGGCCGTCCGGTCTCCCCCCAGACGGGGGGAAGACCGTAGCATGCCCTTGTCCTGTACAGTCTTCACCGTCCCTTCTTGAGAGTCCATCCGCATTCCCATGGTGGCTCCCCTTGCGGTGCTGTATAGTAATGTTGAACTGCTGCAAAGCTAAGCTCCACCTCAGCAATTTCCCATTGTCTCCAGAAACGCGTTGCAACCAGCTCAGAGGGTTATGGTCAGTTACCACAGTGAATGCACTTCCAAACAGATAGGGCTGCAGTTTCTTTAAGGCCCACACAAGGGCCAGACACTCTTTTTCAATTGTAGCATATGCAACTTCCCGGGGAAGCAGCTTCCGGCTCAGGTATATAATGGGGTGCTCACCTCCCTTCTCATCCACTTGGGACAACACAGCACCAATCCCATAGGTGGAGGCGTCAGTGTGGACAATGAATCCCCGGCTAAAGTCAGGTGCAGACAGAACAGGGGCATTCACTAAGGCAGATTTGAGTGCAGACATGGCGGTAGCACACTCGGGTGTCCAGGTTACCACTCGTGGGCGTCTTTTACTCGTCAGATCTGTCAGGGGTTTAGCAATAGCACTGTAGTTAGGGATAAAGCGTCGGTAATACCCTGCTGTCCCCAAAAAGGCTAACACCTGTTTTTGTGTTGTGGGAGTAGGCCAGTTTACTATGACTTCAACCTTGGCCGGTTCTGGCATCACTCGCCCGCTTCCCACCCGGTGACCCAAATATTGGACCTCAGCCATCCCAAAGTGGCATTTCCCTGGTTTAAGGGTAAGCCCAGCCTGCCTAATCCTTTCCAGCACCCTCTGCAGGTGCTGCACATGTTCCTCCCAGGTGTTGCTAAATATGGCTATATCATCCAGATATGCCTGAGCAAACTCTTGGCACCCCTCCAACAGCTGATTTACTACCCTCTGGAATGTCGCTGGTGCGTTTTTCATTCCAAATGGCATGACTGTAATTTGAAACAAGCCATAGGGAGTGATAAAAGCCGACTTCTCTTGGTCCCCTGGTGCCAAGGGAATCTGCCAGTATCCTCGGCTTAGGTCTAGGGGGGTGAGGTATTTGGCATTCCCCAGGTGGTCAAGGAGTTCATCCACCCGGGGCATTGGGTAGGCGTCTGTAACTGTCACTTGGTTCAGTTTCCTATAGTCTACACAAAACCTAGTGCTGCCATCCTTCTTGGGAACTAATACTACTGGTGATGCCCAAGGGCTCTGAGAGGGAACAATCACCCCTAATGCCAACATTTCCTCTACTTCCTTTTTCATGGCAGCCCGTACGGATTCTGCTATCCTGTATGCTGGGGTGCGAACCAGGGCATGTCCCTCTGTATTTACTTGATGGACAACCCAATTGGTGCAGCCTGGCCGCTCAGAAAACTGATACTGAAACCTTTGGAGCAGCTGAAACAACTGCTTACTTTGCTCATTGGTTAGCTGCTCACTAATAGCAACATCCTCCAAAGTCTGAACCCCCAGTGCCTCTTGTAAGAGGTCAGGGAGAGCCTCCTCATGGCGCCCCTCTTCCAGCAGACTACAAATGGCAGCCATGGTGCCTTCTCTTTCTACATACGGTTTCATCATATTTACATGGACCGTCTTATACTGGTCCTGGTTATCAAGAGGGGAGACCACGTAAGTAGTATCATGAATGGATTGTACCACCACATAGGGCCCTTCCCAGGCTGCTTGCAACTTGTCTGACCTCATTGGTGTTAGCAGTAACACCTTGTCCCCCGGACCGAATCGCCGGTCCCTGGCATTCCTATCATACCAAACTTTTTGTTTGGTTTGAGCAGCTGTCAGATGTTCCTTCACCAGAGCGGTCATTTTCTCTAGACGTTTACGAAATTGTAGAACATAAGGAACTACAGGAAACTCAGGGAATTGGGCTCCCCCCTCCCAGTACTCCCTTAGCAAGTCTAGGGGGCCTCGAACCCGCCTCCCATACAACAACTCAAAAGGAGAGAACCCAGTAGACTCTTGGGGAACTTCTCTATATGCAAACAAAAGACAGGGCAGAAACTTCTCCCAGTCACCTTCTCCAGCCTCCACAAAAGTTCGTAACATATTTTTAAGAGTCCCATTGAAACGCTCACACAAGCCATTAGTTTGAGGGTGGTACGGGCTTGAGCGAAGAGAGGTGACCCCACAGCGCTGCCATAGACACTGAAGTAATTGGGACATAAACTGTGGCCCTTGATCGGATAGGATCTCACTAGGAAACCCTACTCGTGAAAAAATCTGAATCAGTGCATCTGCAACAGCTGGAGCATCAATTTTCCATAAAGCCACCGCCTCTGGGTACCGGGTGGCATAGTCTACCATTGTAAGTATATATTGCTTGCCTGTCCTGCTGGGTCGGCTAAGGGGTCCTATCAAATCAACAGCAACTCTCTGAAATGGCTCCCCTATCACTGGTAGGGGTCGCAATGTATGCTTGTTCCGCTCCCCACTTTTCCCAACCCTCTGACAGCTGTCACATGATCGGCAGAACTGTGCCACTTGTCGTGACAACCCTGGGCAATAGAAATTTTGTAGCAGGCGATAGCGCGTGCGAGAAATCCCTTGGTGCCCTGCGAGGGGTACCTCATGTGCAAGGTGCAGCAACTGGGTCCTAAATTTGGCAGGCACCAACAACTGACGGCATGCTTCCCTTTGTTTTCCTCTAGGGCTTTTGAGGACCCTATAGTACAACCCGTCCTCCTGCACTATTTGTTCCCCTGCTTCGGTACCTACCACCCCTTGCCCAGCTCTGTCTCTTAATGGCTGAAGACTAGGGTCTGCTGCTTGTTCAGCCCTAAAATCCTGCCAATTACCTATGTCAAATGAGTCATCAGTCACATCTGTCTGCCCACTTACCTCCTGGACAACTGCCGGTGGCTCGCCTGACTCTGCCTGCCGCCTCGTGATGCTGCAGCAAATGTCTCCCACATCATTTCCAAGCAGGACATCAGCAGGAAGTTGATCCATGACCCCCACTTCATGCAGCACAGGCCCTTCTCCCCAGTCCAAAGTCACTTGTGCAATTGGCACCTCTCTGCGCTGTCCTCCAGCCAGAATCACTCGGGCCATTTTCCCCGGAACGATGCGATTTAACGTCACCACACTAGGTTCCGCCAGAGTTATAAAGTGTATTGTGTAGGGAGCAGCTTAGCTGGAACACTGCCCCCTAGTGTGTGTGGGGCTCATTGTGGGGGTCTCTGTGCTCTGGGGACTTTCCCTGGAAGGGTTGAGACAGTAATTATTGCTCAATGGGTAAATGGCAGACCCACCCCTACTTATCTGCTCTCACTTACTGATAACACTGACTATAAGGAAGAAATATTATTCACATTAGATGCTGCATTCGGTGGACTTTAATGCCATAACAGAGATAAGAACATATATAAATTACCCCTGGGGGTGAGCAATGAGAATCATAGCAGAAACCATGGACTTTAATGCTGTAACAGAGATAAGAACATATATATAAATTACCCCTGGGGGTGAGCAATGAGAATCATAGCAGAAACCATGGACTTTAATGCCATAACAGAGATAAGAACATATATAAATTACCCCTGGGGATGAGCAATGAGAATCATAGCAGAAACCATGGACCTTCACAGAGGAACTGTAAGGAGGAACCTTCCCATTGTTCTGCTGCTGCTCGGGCTCCTGGGGGCCAGTAAGTACCCTGATACATCACATACTGAGTGTCCGGCATTGTAGCCTCAGGTATAACAAGAATTCAGAAAAAACCTTATTATTCCCCAAAATGTAATGTCAAAGGTTATTGAAATTGCCCTTTTGCTCCTTGGTTAGTAACTGAGCCAAAGGCCCTTCTGGATCTAGAGAAGTCTGTGACCCCCATGTGCTGACCTTTAGGGGGAGGGGGAGTCCATCTCAGGAGCATTTCATTGATTCAGAGCTGTGGGGGTGTATGGTACTGGGGCAATAGGGGCACAATGAATTGCGTCACAAGTGCAAATATCCAGTTGGTATCACTGCCCCCCTATTCAGTCTGATGGTTCTGCCCAATAACAGCCTCTATTGCTGCAGTGAAATGACAATAATATATATTTCTCTAGATTGTGGGACAGGCCTGACTGTACATCTGTACATTCTGTCGGAATTAAGTGTTTATCTCTCCTTTTCTGGTTCCTCAGGCCAAGCACAGAGACATTTCATCACAGCCTTCATGGAAGGTATAAATAATCCAACCCTCCAGCTGTATCTGGTCACTTATGGAGAAGCCGCCACGGTCAATGTCACTGTATCAGCCCCAAGTTTCCACCAATCCGTGTCAGTTGGGAGAAACAGCACAGCCCTAGTGAGCCTGGACTCACAGTACATGATTAATGACACTGAGATCTCTTCCAAGGTTGTGTCAGTAACATCTGATGCCGATATATCTCTAATCGCTTTCCACACAGCCGATTATAGTGCAGATGCAATGGCCGTTCTTCCAGTAGAAGAC
The DNA here is from genome assembly GCF_000004195.4 of Xenopus tropicalis. NCBI lineage: Eukaryota > Metazoa > Chordata > Amphibia > Anura > Pipidae > Xenopus > Xenopus tropicalis. The sequence goes on from NC_030677.2 coordinate 217,026,347, forward strand.
CTAAACACTGAGTATTTTATTTTTACCTCAAGTTTAGGGGAAGCAAATCAGTTCGCAGTGGCCAATGGTATATACCCCACTGTTCTAGTGACTGTCACAGTCTCAGGATCCATCACATACAATGGGGTACAGTATGGGAACGGCTCGGCTTTCTCATTCAGCCTTGGGTACCAGCAGGTCATTCAGCTACAAAGTCCCACTGACATAACAGGCACGAGAGTGGTGGCCACGGCCCCAGTGGCAGTGTTCAGTGGTAACAAGTGTTTTACTGGTATTAACACTGCCTGTGATGTCCTGCTTGAGCAGATGCACCCTGTAAGGAATTGGGGGACATTCTTTCCTGTGTTCCCATTGGCCACTCATACCAACGATATCATTGATGTGATGGCAGCAAATCCAGATACAATAGTCATTGTTGTAACTTCCCAACAAAGCACCCAGTACCACCTACAGCCGGGATCCCACGAGCGACTTACCTTAGACAGAGCAGCTCTGGTGCAGTCCTCAGAACCTGTCATGATCTCATACCTCTTCCAATATCAGAAAAATGGCCAATACGACCCTTTTGTCACTTCTGTTCCACCAGTTCCAAATACAAGGAAATATTACAAATTTGTTACACAGTCTTTCTATGATAACGTCCTATTGGTTGTATCCCAGGCAGCTTCTCCCTCTGAGTTCTACTTGGACCATCAGCCACTTAGTAGCTTTCCCTTAAACCATATGGAGATAAATGGATTCAGAGCCTGGGAAGCCTCTCTGGGGAAAATCGATGGACAACATGAAATATATCACAGTTCTTCTCCATTCACTATCTATGTTTATGGGCTAGGGACATATATTTCATATGGATATTCAATGGGCCAAGAAACAACATATCCAGGTAATTACATTCATTTCCTCATTACAATGACAGTTGGACACTGTATATAAACCAGGAGATGCTTTGGAACAAGTGGCAGTTTTGTGCCATCACTGGGCTTTTAGTTACAGTTCCCTCCCACAAATAGGGGGGAATTTACAAAAGTGGAGAGAGCCCTTTTTTGAAGTAAAAGTGGTGGAAAAACTGGTGGAAAACACTTTCTCCAGATTCACAAACAGAAATTCCGCCTAAATTCCGACTCAACCGCCACTTTTCCATTTTTGGTGAAAGAAAGACAGTTTACAGACACTTTTGTGAAGTTGCCGTTTAAACGACATTTATACGACGTTTTAACGACATTATTCCCCGACATTTTTAAAATGGAGTTAAGCTCAGTGTAACTGTCAGATCAATTGTAAGCTCTTCTGTTTTGTTTGGTTTCACCCAGTCTCCATTTCCCACCTCTGGTGGGGGCCCCATTGGGGGGTCAGTAACATATTAATGGGGATTAGCAGCCTCATTGTTAGGGGACAAGTTTCTGTCCAACCCTAGAACAATAGGGGCAAAAAGCCTCATTAACATTTTATAAACAAGTAAAACACTGATTAAAAAAAGTTCAATTTATATCTTATATATAAAAAGTTTTTACCTGACATTTGCATGATTATGCTAGATTTAGCTTAATCAATGAGGCAATAATAACATTTTGAGTGAATATATTGTAAACATTTTTATTAAAAGGAAAAGTAAAGCCTCCCAGGCAAATTTTTAGTTTTAGCACCAGTGCCCCCTCTTTAATCACTTCACTGACATTTGCCCCAACTTATCTGCCCCCCATAGCATACCCAGAACTACAGAGCTGCCTGACAGCATTGCCCCCACCTGTTCCCAGCAGCCATCTTGGTGATCAGCAAGCAGCACATACACACTGGCACCCAAACTGGGATATTGGGGTACAGGGTTGGACTGACCCAACAGGGTGCTGGATAAAAACCCAGTGGGCCCTAGTCCTGTTGGACCTCTTTTTACTGGGCATGTTGGTGTGGGGGCCGGATTGCTGCTGCCCAGTAATGAGTAAATATAGAAAACATTAGAAAGCCCAGCTTGTCCTGAAAAAAATGATGTATAGTTTCCCTGGGCAAACTAAAATTACCCCTCAGGAAATGTCCCCAAAGTGAAATGACAAATGGAATATGAAATGCAAAATCCTGCGGGTAAAATCCTTACCCCAAGGCTCCTGTCGCTGTGGGACTGGGTTTGATGGTACCGACAGATTTACTAACAGCTAAAGGCAAATTCATAAAAAAATTTCGGGAAAATGACAAAATCTGAAAACTGTCTGTTTAAAAGACAAATTCACAAAAGTGGAGATAGATGTTTGTGAATTAGTGGAAACCCCGACAAATCTATCTCCACTTTTATTTTGTCGGAATTTCTCCACTTTTGTGAATTCCCCCCATAGAGTTATAGCCACATTAGGGGCCACATTTGTTGTGTCCTGGTGGGGTGTAGATTGGGTCGGCACTTAGCTGAGCAGTTGTTAATTATAAGGTGTTCTGGGCAGGGACCTCATCTCAACTGTGTATAGAAACACCTAGCGTATATGTATTTATTTCCCCAGTCTAAATTATAATAACTGTACCCCTGATTGTGCCTTGTGTGCTTCTGTGGGGCTCTATAAATACATTCATTTGCTAAACTGTTACACAGAACTCCATGAACTAAGGGCCACACAGTCAGTTCTGGAAGCAATGGACTAGGGGCCACACAGTCAGTTCTGGAAGCAATGGACTAGGGGCTACACGGTCAGTTCTGGAAGCAATGGACTAGGGGCCACACAGTCAGTTCTGGGAGCAATGGACTAAGGGCCACACAGTCAGTTCTGGAAGCAATAGACTAGGGGCCACACAGTCAGTTCTGGAAGCAATGGACTTGGGGCCACACAGTCAGTTCTGGAAGCAATGGACTAGGGGCCACACAGTCAGTTCTGGGAGCAATGGACTTGGGGCCACACAGTCAGTTCTGGAAGCAATGGACTAGGGGCCACACAGTTCTGGAAGCAATGGGCTAGGGGCCACACAGTCAGTTCTGGAAGCAATGGACTAGGGGCCACACAGTCAGTTCTGGAAGCAATGGACTAGGGGCCACACAGTCAGTTCTGGAAGCAATGGACTAGGGGCCACACAGTCAGTTCTGGAAGCAATGGACTAGGGGCTACACGGTCAGGGCTGGTAAGGGTAACCAGTGGTTATACAGTCTTAGAAGATAAGGGTCCAACACAATTAGCACTGGAAGGCATGGGCCATTGGGTACAGATTTAGTGTTGGAAGAGAAATGCCAGAGGCTACACAGTCACTAATGGAAGAGATGGGTCAATACATAGTCTTTAAAAGCTCCTTTCTCCCCAGGGGCCTTTAAGATCCCTTAGATATATATATTTGTAGTAAACTGATGTATAATTTTGTGCCCTAAATGTTTATTAGGTCCATCTATAACAGGTCCTACAGAAGAGCCGGAGAGATTAACAAGTCCTACAGAAGAGCCGGAGAGATTAACAAATCCTACAGAAGAGCCAGAGACATTAACAAATCCTACAGAAGAGCCGGAGAGATCAACAAGTCCTACAGAAGAGCCGGAGAGATCAACAAGTCCTACAGAAGAGCCGGAGAGATTAACAAGTCCTACAGAAGAGCCGGAGAGATTAACAAGTCCTACAGAAGAGCCGGAGAGATCAACAAGTCCTACAGAAGAGCCGGAGAGATCAACAAGTCCTACAGAAGAGCCGGAGAGATTAACAAGTCCTACAGAAGAGCCGGAGAGATCAACAAGTCCTACAGAAGAGCCGGAGAGTCCCCAAGAGTTGCACTGTTTCTCTGATGGAGCCGAGTTCCACCTTCCTCTCAGATTAGTGGCTGAAGCCAAATTAAATGTGTCGGACGTCCATCTCCAAGACCCCCAGTGCCTGGGGCTGCAAGAGGGGAACACAATCATCATTAACATCCCATTCAACAGATGTGGGTCCAACGTTCATGTGAGTTTATTGGGAGTAATTGTACTTGTGTTGATATATTTGTCTATACCAGTTGGCGGTTGTGTCAGTGGCACTGAGAGTTGGTGATTTTGCACTGAACACGGCCTGGGTGTTGGCTCCTTTGGCTTATTAGGGTAAGTCAATGATGATGGGGCAGCTGCTTTGGGGGAAAAGATGGCTAGCGGGTTGGAGGAGATTTTAAACTAGGAGTGGGGGGGGAGGGTGCAGCGGGAAATTCTGTGGTAGACAGGATAGATGAGGTAGTGGGCATAGTAAGGGAAATTGGGGGAGGAGACTTGCTTCGGGATACTGATAATGGCAGGGAGGCCCATAAGTTGTTTACACGTCATTCTCACGCCGGAACCAGTATTAAATGTATGTTTACCAATGCAAGGAGTCTGACTGGTAAAATGGGAGAGCTGGAGGTTCTGGCGTTGGAGCGGAAATATGATGTGATTGGTGTTGCTGAAACTTGGTTGAATGAGTCTCATGACTGGGCAGTTAATATTGGGGGGTATACATTGTTTCGGAGGGACAGGGGCAATAGAAAAGGAGGAGGAGTGTGTATGTTCATTAAGCACGACTTAAAAGCAAATATTAAGGAGGAAGTTATGGGGGGAACAGAGGGAGCTGAATCCTTATGGGTTGAGCTTCTCACAGATAGTAAAGAATCTACCAAACTAATTGTAGGGGTATGCTATAGCCCCCCTAATGTAAGCGAAGAGGAGGAGGCCCAGCTCCTGTTGCAAATAGAAAAGGCTGCTAGTTTGGGGCAAGTGATAATAATGGGGGATTTTAATTACCCTGATATTGACTGGGGCAATAGTACTGCCAGGACAGTAAATGGGAACAAGTTTATAAACTTGCTGCATGACAACTTTATGTCACAGGTTGTTGAGGAGCCAACCAGGAACAATGCTATACTAGATCTAGTGATCTCTAATGACCCAGAACGTATAGCAAATGTGCAAGTGGTTGAACCCCTGGGTAATAGTGACCATAATGTTATTTCATTTGATGTTTGGTGCAGGAAACAAATTTACACGGGGGCAACAAAGACAATGAATTTTAGGAAGGCAAATTTTAGCTCCTTAAGGGCAGTGCTTCAGGGCATAGATTGGGGCATTATGTTTTCTGATAAAAATACAGAGCAGAAATGGTTGTCATTTAAAATGATATTAAATCGTTACTGTTCTCAATTCATTCCATTAATAAGAAAAAGTAGAAGTGTTAAGAATCCCCCTATGTGGCTTAACTCTGAGGTAAAGAAGTTAATAGGGAAAAAAAGGAAAGCTTTTAAGAAATATAAGTCAGAGGGGACAGTAGATGCGTTTAATGATTATAAACACTATAACAAGTGTTGTAAAACAGCAATCCGGAAGGCAAAGATAGAAAATGAGGAGCGCATCGCGGCCGAGGCCAAGACTAACCCCAAAAAGTTTTTTAAGTATATTAATAGTAAAAAGATGCAGGTTGAGGGTGTGGCCCCATTGAGTTATAATAACAATATGGTTACAGCGGATACAGAAAAGGCAGATGTGCTTAACCAGTTCTTTTCTTCTGTGTATACAGTAGAGGAGCCAGTGGGCCAAGTCCCACCCAATAGCTTCACTGTTGCCTCAGCTCCAACTACACAGTGGTTGGCACAGGATATGGTGCTTAAAGGGTTACACACGATAAATGTAAACAAGGCACCGGGGCCAGATGGAATACCCCCTCGGGTACTGAGAGAGCTAGGGGCAGAATTGCAGTGGCCCTTGTTTCTGATATTCTCAGACTCTCTTTCATCAGGTATGGTACCTAGGGATTGGAAGAAGGCGAATGTCACTCCCATATTTAAAAAGGGAGTAAGATCTCAGCCTGGCAATTATAGGCCTGTAAGTTTGACATCCGTGGTGGGCAAGTTATTTGAAGGCTTGTTAAGGGATCACATTCAAAATTATGTAGTGGAGAATGGCATTATGAGCAGTAATCAGCATGGCTTTATGAAGGACAGGTCATGTCAGACCAATTTATTGCTTTTTATGATGAGGTAAGTAAGAAGCTGGACAGTGGGGATGCAGTAGATATAATCTATTTGGATTTTGCCAAAGCATTTGATACCGTTCCCCACAAACGACTGCTTTCTAAGCTAAGGTCTATTGGTCTTAGTGAAGTCGTTTGCACATGGATAGAAAACTGGCTACAGAATCGGGTACAGAGGGGGGTTGTTAATGGTACATTCTCTACTTGGAGTAAGGTTCTCAGTGGGGTCCCTCAGGGTTCTGTACTGGGTCCACTTTTGTTTAATTTGTTCATAAATGACTTAGGGGAGGGTATTATGAGTAATGTATCAGTGTTTGCAGATGACACAAAACTCTGCAGACCAGTCAATTCTATCCAGGATGTGACATCCCTGCAGCAGGATCTTGGCCAACTGGCAATCTGGGCAGCTAAGTGGCAGATGAGATTTAATGTGGATAAATGTAAGGTCATGCACCTGGGATGTAAAAATATGCAAGCCCCGTATACCCTTAATGGGACTGCACTAGGCAAATCCATAATGGAGAAGGACCTTGGAGTCCTTGTAGATAATAAACTTGGCTGTAGCAAGCAATGCCAGGCAGCAGCTGCAAGGGCAAACAGGGTTTTGAGCTGTATTAAAAGGGGTATAGATTCACGGGAGGAGGGGGTTATTCTTCCCCTTTACAGAGCACTGGTAAGGCCCCATCTAGAATATGCTGTTCAGTTTTGGTCTCCAGTGCTCAAACGGGACATTATTGAGTTAGAGAGGGTCCAGAGAAGGGCAACTAAGCTGGTAAAGGGTATGGGAAAGTCTCAGTTATGAAGAAAGACTGGCCAAGTTGGGTCTGTTTACACTGGAGAAGAGGCGCTTAAGAGGTGACATGATAACTATGTATAAATATATAAGGGGATCATATAATAACCTCTCTAATGTTTTATTTACCAGTAGGTCCTTCCAACGGACACGAGGGCACCCACTCCGTTTAGAAGAAGGGAGGTTCCATTTAAATATTCGGAAAGGATTTTTTACAGTGAGAGCTGTGAAGTTGTGGAATTCCCTCCCCGAATCAGTCGTACTGGCTGATACATTATATAGCTTTAAGAAGGGGCTGGATGGATTCTTAGCAAGTGAGGGAATACAGGGTTATGGGAGATAGCTCTTAGTACAAGTTGATCCAGGGACTGGTCCGATTGCCATCTTGGAGTCAGGAAGGAATTTTTTCCCCTCTGAGGCAAATTAGAGAGGTTTCAGATGGGGTTTTTTGCCTTCCTCTGGATCAACTTGTAGTTAGGCAGGTTAGGTATAGGCATTATGGTTGAACTTGATGGACGTATGTCTTTTTTCAACCCAACTTACTATGTTACTATGTTACTATGTTACTAAGTAACCAATGTATTAGTGCCGCACATACATGTGAGTTGCTGATCAAAAGAAACATTCATGGGATTATGTCACAAGCCCCATTGGCATTTGGGATGGGGTTTCTGCCATGAAAACCATTTGTTGGCTTCTATACATTGTACCCTAATAAATTAGAATCCAAGTGAATCAGCCCCCCAGTCACAAGTCTGTGCTATAACTGAGTTACACACGTTACTGACTAGATAGTCACGGGGCCATTGATTCCCAGCACCACCCTTTGTTTCCATGTTTATTGGCCCAAAATGCTAATAATATTTATCTGGACAGATTAAGGATGGAAAGACAGTCTATACAAACACCATCTATGGAACAGTCCCAGGGACCAGTATCCACCGCATTGAAGTCCCAGTGAAGTGTGAAATGGACATGAACGAGACCCTGGGTTTGAGCTTTCACCCCAAAGTTACTGATGTGGTTTCCCAAAGTCACTATAATGTGTCAATGAGATTCTACCAGACTGACGAGTTCACCGACCTGATTACAACGTTCCCCCATGAGGTTGATCTCCATGGCAGTCTCCATTTGCAGCTGAAAGTAGAGTCCGATGATACCAACCTACAGATACTGGTGGAACAGTGTAAGGCTTCCCCTTCATTAGAGGAGAGAGAGAAGGGTTACAGCATCATCCAGCATGGGTAATTCCCTCTTTCTCTCTTTATGGTACTTTCTGGCCATAGGCTCAGTAGGGGCTGATGTTTAGCATGGCATCGCAATACTACATTAAGGTGTTGGGACCCTACTGAGCTGTTACTGGGAAATATGAGATGGGGGGGCAATTCTAATTGACAAGGTAACTTGCTGGCACATATAAATATGATGATGATGATGATGATGATGATGTACGACATGGGAACACTAAGCTGAAGCCCCAGTAGCAGAGGCGCCACCTGACGTTCTGCTCATTGGGACTTTCAGCCAATCTCTCCAGTTGCCAAAAGCAAATATTCCCTTGTTCCTTTCCCAGGTGCCCCCTGGACTCAACCCTACAGAACCACCCGGTGCCGGATCAGAGGATGAAACAATACAGTTTCCATGTATTTAAATTCAATCCATTCCAGGAGGTCTATCTGTTCTGCAACGTTATCATCTGCCACAATCAGACTGCCCCAAACCGCTGCACCCAAGGCTGTATCACCCGCAGATACCGACGCGATGTCTCCAATGCAAAGCTGGGCTCTGCCCAATTATCCCAGGGGCCCATTGTGCTTAAATCTGGTGAGATCTTTATTTCATATCCATATTTCTTTCATCAGTTTCCCCCAATCAGGAGCAAGGATTTATCCCCCATAATCCCAAGGGCATGTAGCAGTGCAAGGAGCCATATCATCCTGTCTCTGAACTAAAATAGGGGCCTTTATACTGATCCCTTGTATTGCTCCAGCCGGGGAGTCTAGGAATGATGCCCCCTGCTGGCAGAAGGAGTCAGAAAAGTAAAGTAAAAAAGAACAATAATAGTGATTAATGTTACAGTGGGTTTATGAAGTAACATGGAGTTGCCACACCAGGAATGCCATAGTAACCAGTCCCATGTTATTATTTAGGGGCACTTATTCAGTTACCTGTAACTAGTTACTATGAGACATGGGAGCAGGACACCCTGGGGCTAATATTACTATATGAGACCAAAGGAATAGGACTGTGGGGGCAGGTTATACAATCGATACCTGAATAAGGGTTAGGAATCCTGGGCCCTTTATGCTGAGCCATTGCTAATGGGGGGCCATAACTACAGAACCATCACAAAGGCAAAGTTTGCCCATTTTGCCCCACTCTGGTGCAGAACTGAAGCCTGAATCTTCTTTCCTCCCTCCCTTAGGGGCCCAACTCCCTAACAGCCAGGCTGGGGGCTCAGTCCCTTCAATGGTGTTGGTGGCCGTGATCATGGCTATGGCCTTCCTCTCAGTGATGGGGCTGATGATTCAGAGGCGTTACTACAGGAGGCCAGGAGACTCCCAGCCACTAATAAGCAGCTACTGAGTCACATGGACAAGATATCGGCCAATGAAAGACTCTGAGTCTGGAAAACTGATTTATATTGCGCTGCATTTATTCCTGTTTTGTACAATAAATGTTTGTTATATATCATATATTATTAGTGGGTTCCATTCATTCCAATGTATAAACACTAAGAGACACACATGTGACACGTAACCATAGAAATACTTATGTTTGGCTGTAATTAATGAACTAATACACTGGCTGCAATGAATGACTTACCCATAGTAATGCTAGAAGGGCTGGGACAAAAGGTAGGGGAGCCCAAGGCAAACCCTTGCCCCCAATGGCCCCCAATAACTGACACCCCCACTCCTCACTGGCTAGTGCAACAACTCCTATGTATAAAGGCACAATCAGAATAATTTGAGAGCACAGACACTCAGAAGCCCAATCAGTGCCAGAGGCTGCGCATGAGCAAATCCCAATATTAAGGGAAAATGAGACTTTCACTTACCACCGTACCGTAAATTCTGCCCATCTGTAACGACATGGAAGGGACGCAGAAGGAAAAAGTGATTGTACTGCCATAATAACCATTCTGGAAGAATCCAATAATTGATGAATGTATTGCCACCTAGTGGCCACTTTTATAAAAGCAGTTATATATTAAGTATGCCAGCAGGAAGTGACCTCACAGGAAGTGTCAGTGTTTCAGCCTCATTTGGATGGTATCTCCTTGTGTGGTGTTTCTTCCTCAGTCCTGGGACATCAATTGTCTGTGTTATTGCACCAAGACACCTATATACCCATGTAGAAGTGTTCTCTATATATACAGCATATTGATTTGTTGTTGTCTGTGTAAGCTTATAGTAAATCAGCCCTTCTATTACCACAAACCACACCGTATGTTACCCAGGATGAGACTGTACCCCTCAGGGGGAGCCCTTGCTTTGTATGGAGGCCGGGTAGATATGTGTTGTTTCTCTCAATAAATGGGCGCCAGTGGTTCTTAACATTGAAACAATGAACTGTTTATTTACACAGCCACTTAGGGGTAATTACAGCACAGAGTAGGTAGGTAGTAGCATCTCACTGAATAGGCAGTACTTACAATGAATGGTCACAGTAACGCTTTAGCTGCAGGGCACAATGGGTTAACTCCCAGCTTTCAAGTTATGGCTCCCAGTGGAACCTGGGGGGTCACTATCTAACCCTAGGTCTGTACACTGTTACCCCTACTCTGGGCAGTATTATACCCGAGATAATAATCCCTCTGCAAATCCCTGTCAGAGTCAAAATGCGGCTCACTAAATAGCCCTGCCTGTTTATCACACCTAGGGCTGATTTACTAATCCACGAATTCGAATCCGAAAAATTCGGATTGGAAACGAACATTTTGCGACTTTTTCGTATTTTTTGCGCTCGTAAACAGCAGGCAAAACTTTCAGACTTAGCATGATTTTGGAAGCCTCCCATAGGACTCAATGGCACTCTGCAGCTCCAACCCGTCCCAAGGAAAGTCACGATACTGAAGCTTGAATGAATCCGAAACTTTCGTACTCGGCGCGAAGGCTACGAAAAAGTTGTGACATTTTGCGAAACAGTCATAACGGCTATGAAAAAGTTGCGTCGATTTACGAAAAAATCGCGAAATACCGATCATTACGAAAAAAACGCATTCGAACGCCTTCAGACCGTTCGTGGATTAGTAAATCAGCCCCCTAGTGTGACCTATAACAGGTGCTGACTATTCTGTCTGGACCTACCTATTTCCCATATTCCACTGTATCTCTCTGCCTGCAATTTACCAGTTCCCTACATTTGTATTGCATTTCAGTTTCACAATAAGAAAATAACAAGCCAATAATATAAACATTAGAATCCACCAATAAATATTACAAGAAAGGGACTTCTTCTGTTTATTGAAGATTCTGGCTATAGCCGACTGTCTAGCTGCACACACACACACATACACACACACACACACACACACACAGTACAGTGCTACGAGGGCAGTACAGTGAAAAGACAACGACGCAACAGGCTTGAATACAAGAAGTCACCACACAGCAGACATGAGTCTGAGATCAGGAAAGAAGTACAGACATGAGAAAACCCCTAGTGTACATCAAGATGATGCACGGTCTGCAAATCATCAAGATCCAGTAAGCTCAGCAAGTTCCCTAGCAGCCCAAGCGCGCGCCGGAGCCGAAGCAGCCCGAGTACAGCTAACATTTGCTGAGAAAGAGGCCGCTATGATACAACAAAAAGCAGGACTAGAAGCAAAAATGCACATCTTGCAGCGACAGAGTGTAGCAGAGGCTGCGGCAGCAACAGACCAGTTGGGAAGTGAAGAAGCTTATGAAGGTCCAGAAGTTCCAGAGAAACCTCTTACCCCTGCAGAACACACCAGTACGTACATCCAGAAACTTACTGACACACACGTAAGAGAACAGTCTCCTGGGAAATGGTTAAATCAGGGTTCCCCAAGTTTGATGATCACCCTGAAAATGACTGGGCATGGAAGTCTTCCTTCCTGAGCACCCCCAGAGATCTGGATTTACCAGCAGCTGAGACACTAGACTTAAGGATAAAATGGCTTGGTGCTGAGTCAGCAGAGCATGCAAAAAGGATGCACAGAATACACATATTCAGCCCTGCTACGGGGCTCACTCTGACAGGGCAAAGACTAGAAGAAAAGTATGGATCCCCAGAAGCAATTGAAGGTGCTCTGTTAAAAAGGCTTGAAGTTTTCCCCAAGTTGCGCAACAGAGGCAATATACGGCTCCAAGAACTGGGCAACATTCTTCTAGAAATAGAGTGTGCCAGAGAGGAAGGCTATTTGCCAGGACTTGCTTATTTAGATACAACCAGCGGCACTAACCCTATAGTAGAGAAACTACCCCACACCCTACAAGATAAGTGGGTGCATGTTGGAGCTAAACACAATGAGTTGCCTTCCCTCTTTCTCTGTGTTTTCAAAGTTTGGCCATCAACAAACAAAGATCGGGTGTGATCCCAACTTTTCCTTTGTTACCAGCAGCCAGTCATCACGACTAGAAAGGCCTTCTAGACCATACAGTAAGACCCCTGTGTCTACACACAAAACAACTGTGCCTTCAGAAATCACAGACTGTCAAAATAGCCACAAGGTAAGTGCTATGGAAAGCCCTGACAGACAGTGCCCAATTCATCCAAAGCCCCATCCTCTGAAGTGCAAAGGGTTTAGGAGTAAACCTATTGAGGAACGAATATCCTTTCTAACAAAATGGCATCTGTTTCAAGTGCTGCGAATCCACTAAACATATAGCCAAAGACTGTAAGACAGCAGTTGAATGCTCAGAATGTGACAGTTAGGGACACAGCACTACACCCTGATTCGCCTCCTCCACCACCAGAGACTGCACAACCTGGGAAAGATCAGGGCAGGGAGCGGAAAGAGAACTCACCTTCCTCAGTAATGTCTAAGTGCACAGAAGTCTGCGGCCCCGGCAAGAGCCTACAGTCTAATAACTATGTACCCTACGGGCACGAGGGAGAGAGCAGTGGAAATGTATGTGGTCCTCAATGAGCAGAGTAACAGCTCACTTGCCAGGTCAGACTTTTTTGATATCTTTGACATTTAAACAAATCCGACTCCATACACCCTAAAGACATGTGCAGGGATAATGGGAACTGCAGGAAGATGAGCTACAGGTTTCACTGTTTAACTCTAATAGAGCGTGACATGATACCCAATGATAAAGCAGAGATTCCTTCCCCAGAGGTCGCTCATCCCCATCCTCACCTTCATTCAATTGCTCACCTCATCCCAGTTGCTAAGTCGGAAGCTACTATCCTTTTACTTCTTGAAATGAGAGGTTTACAGTTCAGTTTCAGAGAGGAGGGAACAATTAACCAACTAGAAACTTTAATGAGCGAATCAAAAACAATAACCACAGGTATCACTGAAGCCGACCGGGTCAGAATAAAAGAGAAACCGGATTTCTACCCAGATCACTTAGGAGGGAGCGCAGTAGAAACCTTTCAGGAGCTGATAGAATTAGAACTTAGGAAATTAGCACAAAAAGTGAATAAACATAAAAACAAACTTTCACTTAATTTAACTCAGGGAGAAGAACAAGCTTTATGTACTTTAAAAAAAAGATAAAAATATCACTATCAAATGAGCCGATAAAGGCGGTCTGATAATGATATTAAATACAGAAGATTACGTTAAAGAAGTGGAACGGCGGTTGAAAGATCCCCTAACCTACGATACATTAAATAGAAATCCAACAGAGTCTTTTAAAAACCGACTCACACAACTAGTGCAGAAGGGCTTTCAGTATATAATGAATCAAACCAGCACTTGTACCAGAATATCCCGGAATGCCAGTATTCTATCCCCTACCTAAAGGGCACGAAGGGTTAATCCCACCTAAAGGACGACCAATCGTCTCTGGTATAAATTCACTGAATGAGAAACTGAATCAGAACTAATTGATATGTATTTACAACCTTTCGTATTAAGCCCTACATCATATTTAAGAGATACAAAACATGTGATACAGATATGTGAGGATAGGCAACAGCCGACGTAACCAGTCCCTACCCCTGTATCCCCCATAGCAAGGGTTGGCGTGCTGTAGCACATCATCTAGACCAGGGGTTTTTATTCAGCCAAAACTTGCCCCCAAGTCAGGAATTTAAAAATAACTCCCTGGTTTGGGGGCACTGAGAGCAACATCCAAGGGGTTGGGGAGCAACATGTTGCCCCAGAGCCACTGGTTGGGGGTCACTGATCTAGACTAATATAGCGATTACCAAATTGTCACAAAATAATTTATTTTGGAAGCAATTGAATATTTATTGCATCACAATTTCTCAATTTGACGGCATCTACTACCTTCAGAGGTGTGGGACCTCAATGGGTGTGAAATTGGCACCCACATACCCCAACCTCTACCTGGGTTGGTGGGAGGAGAACCCCATCTATGAGGGTAGTGATGCCCACACTGAATCTATTATTGTCTATAAACGTTATATAGATGGTCTCATATTTGTGTAGAAAAGTGGGGGATTTACTTTTCACTGCTTTTAGAAAGCCTTAATCACAACGATTGAAATCTTAATTTCACGGGTCACTCTAATGAGACATTTCTTTTTCAGATTTAACACTGTCACATGTAGAATCAGAAGTGGTCACTACTATCTGGAACGCACAGGTAACTCGCCGTTACACGCAGCCTCTTGCCACCCAAAGCGCATGTAAAGGCATTCCCACAGGGCAACTTTGTAGACTAAAACGCAATTGTAGCTCAGAGTCTGATTTTATAGACAAAGCAAATAAGTCAAAAAGGGATTCTGGGAACAAATTCCTTTAGGCTCTTAGAAAAGTCCCATTTACATGGGTTTATCCTATAGATGAATGCTCCCCCACTGGGTTTAAAGCAGAAGCCGGGATAATAGCTGATCAGATTCCCAACTACAGACCGGTTTTGCCCTTCTTGGGGCTCATCAGTGTAGTGCAGGGTTTTCTGATCAGCTTAGGGAGAGCCAGGAGTCGGGATTCACGGACACGCTAAAAGGGTTGAGGAGACCGCCTCATATGTATGCAAATAAGTCAAAAGGGATTCTGGGAACAAATTCCTTTAGGCTCTTCGTGAATCCCCACTCCTGGCTCTCCCTAAGCTGATCAGAATACACTGCACTACACTGATGAGCCCCAAGAAGGCCAAAACCGGTCTGTAGTTGGGAATCTGATCAGTTATTATCCTGGGTTTTGCATTGAAAACCCAGTGGGGGGGCATTAGTCTACAGCAGTGGTCCCCAACCAGTGGCTCGTGAGTAACATGTTGCTCCCCAACCCTTTGGATGTTGCTCCCAGTGGCCTCAAAGAAAGTGCTTATTTTTGAATTCTTGGCTTGCGGGCAAGTTTTGGAGGCATCAAAACCAGGTGTACTGCCAAACAGAGCCTCCTATAGGCTGGCAGTCCACATAGGGGCTGCCAAATAGCCAATAACAGTCCTTATTTGGCACCCCCAGGTACATGTTCCATGCTTGTGTTGCTCCCCAAGTCTTTTTACACTTAAATGTGGCTCACGGGTAAAAAAAGGTTGGGGATCCCTGGTCTATAGGATGAACCCATGTAAATGGGACTTTTCTAAGAGCCTAAAGGAATTTGTTCCCAGAATCCCTTTTTGACTTATTTGCATACGTAGGAGGCGGTCTCCTCAACCCTTTTAGCTTGTAGAAAAAGCACATGGATTAAGAAAAGAATTTTTGGCGAGAGGTTACTCTAAAAACGATTTAAATAGCGCCTTTAATAAAGCACTGGATGGGAATAGAGAGGATTTACTCAACAACAAAATAATAAGAAAGGACAAAAATAAAAATACAGTTTTATTACTCCATACAGTGGTCAATTTAATTCGATAAAACATATTAGGGCAATTCTCTACAGTATTACCGCAAGTCGCGTATCGCATGTGTTAATTAGTGCGCAGAAATAACACTAGCGCATGATTCACAAACACATAAGAAGCGTAAGACGCGCTAAATATCGCATTAGTCTGTGCAAAAATTAACCCCTACTTGGGGCAGGTGGTAATTATAGAAAAGTACAGTTACTGAGCTTTTGGCAACACAATATGGACTTAGCAGTGGGATTTATTCTGTGTCGGCCCCAGAGTGACGCAGCCGCCAGTTTGCAGGGAAATGGGCATTTGCAGAACAGTAGCTTTATGAAAGTAATGGCGTGTATGGCTAACATGGTGCGCTTTTTTTCGCTATTACAGCTATTTATACGCGGCGACTATTTGTACGCGGCGACTATTTATATGCGGCGACTATTTGTATGCGGCGACTATTTATATGCGGCGACTATTTGTATGCGGGAATTGACTAGCGCACTGGTACTTACTAACTTGTATGCGCTGTAACAGCCAATACGTGGGGAGCACAGCTCGACCTTTATAAAATCGTATACGAGAGCATATAAATCAGGCTAATTCCCGAGGTGAGGCGGCAACACGACACAAGCTGTAACGGGGGAAATGTATCGGCGCTATGGGTTCAGGGCATCGATACGGTGACGATACAGAATAGAGGAGGTGACAAACTAAAAACACTTTTATTCCACTCCCACAGCCCACAAACACCGCTGCCGATAAGATTGTTTCATTCTTACCGTGACCTTCCTTTCCTACACCAACTCCATGCCAGTACTTACCGGGATAGCCCCTCCCTCCAGCTCCCATCAGAAGCACCTCCCCAAATCTTTAACCAACCACAGCCACTTACCGGCGTCTTTGTAACAAGCTTCTAATTACTGGAAAACGAGGGGGGGCGCACTGACATGGAGTTTCTCTAGGAAAGGGAGATCACGGTAAGTATGAAACAATCTTCCCTCGACTCACTCCATGCCAGTACTTACCGGGACGCAGCAGCTACTCTCTCCCAATGGGAGGGCAATGGGCTCTATCAGAAACCTGTAATAAGGAATGTCTGACATTGGGAGCCCAACCCTACAGTACAGACCCTGTACCCCAGAATAGGAGGTGCTGGAAACCCCCAGAATGAGGAAAACATAGGGAACATATCGGCAAAGGCGACACCCTGGGAAGAGAGTCCATTAAACATAACAGCGTGACACTTCCAGATGTGAGAGACATCAAGGCACCTCTGTATATAGTGACATCAATTGGAGTGTGAAATACCCCCCTACTCAGCCGGAGGCAAACCCCACATTTTTACGTTTAGTTTCAGCGCAGATCCCAAGGCCCCTGTAAGAAACACTAAGGGGCACATTTACTAATCCACGAATCCGAAAAGGGAAAAATTCAGATTGGAAACGAAAATGTCGCAGTCTTTTCGTCTCCGACGCGTTTTTTTTGTAAACAGCGGAAAAACCAATACAATTTTTTCATGACGGCGACGGAAAAGTCGCGGAAAATATATGGAAAAGTTGCAACGGCAACCAAAAAGTTGCGGAAAATACGATAAAGTCACGAGGGTGGCGAAAAAGTCGCGCAAAATACGAAAAAGTCACGACGCCGACGGAAAAGTCGCAAAAATACCGATCATTATGAAAAAAAGCATTCGGACATTCGTGGATTAGTAAATGTGCCCCTTAGTAGAAGGGAGAGCCCAAACACAGGCTCAGAATAGGTATTGCCCTATAAACATTATACCCAGGCATACAGGGCACTATGGAATACACATGGGGTATGTACAATACTGACTAAAGGCACATATATGCTATGAAGCCTTAATGCGTTTCATACCATTCTGGGTATTAATCATAGGCCTATGATAAAGTACCCAGAATGGTACAAAACGCGTAAGGCTTCATAGCATACGTGTATATGTGTATTATTTAATAAAGTACCTTTGATCTTACTTTAAATTTGAGCCTTATTCTACTTACATGGACTTCCGGAGTGCCTGCCTTTCTCACTAACCTGCTTCCTATATGGCTCCCCTATGCGGAGGGACTGGGGCAATCCTGTAGTACGGGTAAGCTTTGTTTCTACTTTTACTGCTTAGATTAATACCCTTTATCTGTATTTACCTATACAATGACATTCCCAATGTCTCATACTCTGCTGGTTGATGGACTCTTTTAACCTAGAACTGCAGCTTAAGAAATACTGATACACCAACAACCCTACCGTACTAGCACAATACTGGGCCTTGTAACCTCCAGTGACCCGAAGTCTGTATGGAGAATCTCTATAATGCCCCAAACCATACAACTGTACTCAGTATGGCAAAACAGATCTACATGACACGTGCCTATTGGTAATAATATGGCTCTATGGGACTCTGCCCTCTCCAGCAAGAACTCCAGCCTCAACCTAAACAGGGGAACTCTTGTAACTCTTCCACTCATCCAATCACAGTGGCACTGTGTAGCTCTTCCACTCATCCAATCACAGTGGCACTCTGTAACTCTTCCACTCATCCAATCCCAATGGCACTGTGTAACTCTTCCACTAATCCAATCACAATGGCACTGTGTAACTCTTCCACTCATCCAATCACAGTGGCACTGTGTAACTCTTCCACTCATCCAATCACAGTGGCACTGTGTAACTCTTCCACTCATCCAATCCCAATGGCACTGTGTAACTCTTCCACTAATCCAATCACAATGGCACTATGTAACTCTTAGAGAGGTGACACCTGAAACTCACAGAGGGGTGAATGCTGGGGGGTTACTGTGAGAGGATTACCCAAGTATCATGCAACTCATCCAAACAGGGGTTACTTGTTAGAGTTGCATGAATCGATGTGGGAAGAGTTCGGAGACTGCCGGGGTACAGCTGGTAGAACAGCAGTGTATGTAGCAGACAGATGGTGTCGAAGGCCACTGCCTCTGTTTAGGAATGGTTTCTCCACTTTAACATGAATGGCCTCGTTTACACCAGCGGTCTTCTTTGTCCAAAATTTGAACGTTGCTATTTTCAAAGGAGCGTCCCTTGTCTTTTAGGTGCAGAAATACAGCAGAGTCCCGGCCTGTAGAGTCCCCCCCCTTTGTTGGGCCATTCGCTTGGAGAGCAGTTGCTTTGTCTCCCCAATGTAAAGGCCTGCGCTCCCCTCCCTACACTGGGCTGTATATACAGCATTGCTCTGTCTCCCCAATGTAAAGGCCTGCGCTCCCCTCCCTACACTGGGCTGTATATACAGCATTGCTCTGTCTCCCCAATGTAAAGGCCTGCGCTCCCCTCCCTACACTGGGCTGTATATACAGCATTGCTCTGTCTCCCCAATGTAAAGGCCTGGGCTCCCCTCCCTACACTGGGCTGTATATACAGCATTGCTCTGTCTCCCCAATGTAAAGGCCTGGGCTCCCCTCCCTACACTGGGCTGTATATACAGCATTGCTCTGTCTCCCCAATATAAAGGTCTGCGCTCCCCTCCCTACACTGGGCTGTATATACAGCATTGCTCTGTCTCCCCAATGTAAAGGTCTGCGCTCCCCTCCCTACACTGGGCTGTATATACAGCATTGCTCTGTCTCCCCAATGTAAAGGGCTCCCCTCCCTACACTGGGCTGTATATACAGCATTGCTCTGTCTCCCCAATGTAAAGGGCTCCCCTCCCTACACTGGGCTGTATATACAGCATTGCTCTGTCTCCCCAATGTAAAGGCCTGCGCTCCCCTCCCTACACTGGGCTGTATATACAGCATTGCTCTGTCTCCCCAATGTAAAGGCCTGCGCTCCCCTCCCTACACTGGGCTGTATATACAGCATTGCTCTGTCTCCCCAATGTAAAGGGCTCCCCTCCCTACACTGGGCTGTATATACAGCATTGCTCTGTCTCCCCAATGTAAAGGGCTCCCCTCCCTACACTGGGCTGTATATACAGCATTGCTCTGTCTCCCCAATGTAAAGGGCTCCCCTCCCTACACTGGGCTGTATATACAGCATTGCTCCGTCTCCCCAATGTAAAGGTCTGCGCTCCCCTCCCTACACTGGGCTGTATATACAGCATTGCTCCGTCTCCCCAATGTAAAGGTCTGCGCTCCCCTCCCTACACTGGGCTGTATATACAGCATTGCTCTGTCTCCCCAATGTAAAGGTCTGCGCTCCCCTCCCTACACTGGGCTGTATATACAGCATTGCTCTGTCTCCCCAATGTAAAGGTCTGCGCTCCCCTCCCTACACTGGGCTGCGTATACAGCATTGCTCTGTCTCCCCAATGTAAAGGCCTGCGCTCCCCTCGCTACACTGGGCTGTATATACAGCATTGCTCTGTCTCCCCAATGTAAAGGGCTCCCCTCCCTACACTGGGCTGTATATACAGCATTGCTCTGTCTCCCCAATGTAAAGGGCTCCCCTCCCTACACTGGGCTGTATATACAGCATTGCTCTGTCTCCCCAATGTAAAGGCCTGCGCTCCCCTCCCTACACTGGGCTGTATATACAGCATTGCTCTGTCTCCCCAATGTAAAGGCCTGCGCTCCCCTCCCTACACTGGGCTGTATATACAGCATTGCTCTGTCTCCCCAATGTAAAGGCCTGCGCTCCCCTCCCTACACTGGGCTGTATATACAGCATTGCTCTGTCTCCCCAATGTAAAGGCCTGCGCTCCCTCGCTACACTGGGCTGTATATACAGCATTGCTCTGTCTCCCCAATATAAAGGCCTGCGCTCCCCTCGTTACACTGGGCTGTATATACAGCATTGCTCTGTCTCCCCAATGTAAAGGCCTGCGCTCCCCTCGCTACACTGGGCTGTATATACAGCATTGCTCTGTCTCCCCAATGTAAAGGCCTGCGCTCCCCTCCCTACACTGGGCTGTATATACAGCATTGCTCTGTCTCCCCAATGTAAAGGCCTGCGCTCCCCTCCCTACACTGGGCTGTATATACAGCATTGCTCTGTCTCCCCAATGTAAAGGCCTGCGCTCCCCTCCCTACACTGGGCTGTATATACAGCATTGCTCTGTCTCCCCAATGTAAAGGGCTCCCCTCCCTACACTGGGCTGTATATACAGCATTGCTCTGTCTCCCCAATGTAAAGGCCTGCGCCCCCCTCCCTACACTGGGCTGTATATACAGAATTGCTCTGTCTCCCCAATGTAAAGGCCTGCGCTCCCCTCCCTACACTGGGCTGTATATACAGCATTGCTCTGTCTCCCCAATGTAAAGGCCTGCGCCCCCCCTCCCTACACTGGGCTGTATATACAGAATTGCTCTGTCTCCCCAATGTAAAGGCCTGCGCCCCCCTCCCTACACTGGGCTGTATATACAGAATTGCTCTGTCTCCCCAATGTAAAAGGCCTGCGCTCCCCTCCCTACACTGGGCTGCGTATACAGCATTGCTCTGTCTCCCCAATGTAAAGGGCTCCCCTCCCTACACTGGGCTGTATATACAGCATTGCTCTGTCTCCCCAATGTAAAGGGCTCCCCTCCCTACACTGGGCTGTATATACAGCATTGCTCTGTCTCCCCAATGTAAAGGGCTCCCCTCCCTACACTGGGCTGTATATACAGCATTGCTCTGTCTCCCCAATGTAAAGGTCTGCGCTCCCCTCCCTACACTGGGCTGTATATACAGCATTGCTCTGTCTCCCCAATGTAAAGGCTGCGCTCCCCTCCCTACACTGGGCTGTATATACAGCATGCTCTGTCTCCCAATGTAAAGGCCTGCGCTCCCCTCCCTACACTGGGCTGTATATACAGCATTGCTCTGTCTCCCCAATGTAAGGTCTGCGCTCCCTCCCTACACTGGGCTGTATATACAGCATTGCTCTGTCTCCCCAATGTAAAGGCCTGCGCTCCCCTCCCTACACTGGGCTGTATATACAGCAATTGCTCTGTCTCCCCAATGTAAAGGCCTGCGCTCCCCTCCCTACACTGGGCTGTATATACAGCATTGCTCTGTCTCCCCAATGTAAGGGCTCCCCTCCCTACACTGGGCTGTATATACAGAATTGCTCTGTCTCCCCAATGTAAAGGTCTGCGCTCCCCTCCCTACACTGGGCTGTATATACAGCATTGCTCTGTCTCCCCAATGTAAAGGCCTGCGCTCCCCTCCCTACACTGGGCTGTATATACAGCATTGCTCTGTCTCCCCAATGTAAAGGCCTGGGCTCCCCTCCCTACACTGGGCTGTATATACAGCATTGCTCTGTCTCCCCAATGTAAAGGTCTGCGCTCCCCTCCCTACACTGGGCTGTATATACAGCATTGCTCTGTCTCCCCAATGTAAAGGCTGCGCTCCCCTCGCTACACTGGGCTGTATATACAGCATTGCTCTGTCTCCCCAATGTAAAGGTCTGCGCTCCCCTCCCTACACTGGGCTGTATATACAGCATTGCTCTGTCTCCCCAATGTAAAGGCCTGCGCTCCCCTCCCTACACTGGGCTGTATATACAGCATTGCTCTGTCTCCCCAATGTAAAGGCCTGCGCCCCCCTCCCTACACTGGGCTGTATATACAGCATTGCTCTGTCTCCCCAATGTAAAGGGCTCCCCTCCCTACACTGGGCTGTATATACAGCATTGCTCTGTCTCCCCAATGTAAAGGGCTCCCCTCCCTACACTGGGCTGTATATACAGCATTGCTCTGTCTCCCCAATGTAAAAGGCCTGCCTCCCCTCCCTACACTGGGCTGTATATACAGCATTGCTCTGTCTCCCCAATGTAAAGGCCTGCGCTCCCCTCCCTACACTGGGCTGTATATACAGCATTGCTCTGTCTCCCCAATGTAAAGGTCTGCGCTCCCCTCCCTACACTGGGCTGTATATACAGCATTGCTCTGTCTCCCCAATGTAAAGGCCTGGCTCCCCTCCCTACACTGGGCTGTATATACAGCATTGCTCTGTCTCCCCAATGTAAAGGCCGGGCTCCCCTCCCTACACTGGGCTGTATATACAGCATTGCTCTGTCTCCCCAATGTAAAGGTCTGCGCTCCCCTCCCTACACTGGGCTGTATATACAGCATTGCTCTGTCTCCCCAATGTAAAGGCCTGCGCTCCCCTCCCTACACTGGGCTGTATATACAGCATTGCTCTGTCTCCCCAATGTAAAGGCCTGCGCTCCCCTCCCTACACTGGGCTGTATATACAGCATTGCTCTGTCTCCCCAATGTAAAGGGCTGCGGAAGCAAAGCTTCATTAGGATTTACATTTGTCCTTTATTGAAATGCAATCATAAAAAAAAATTGGCCAGTACAAACAGATGGTTGGCCAGGGAGGATGGCACTGAGTTGCTGGCAGAGCGGATTGGTCAGTGTGTACCCCTAAGAACACAGTGTCTGGGCAACTGGTCCCTCTTGCTTCCCTGAGACCAGAACTCTAGAGGCAGCGGCTGGACTGGCCATAATAACCAAATGAAATCTGCCCCGATATGGCACATTGCATCTCTATTGTTAGGGTATTCGAGGGGCCGGTACTTCAGGGCTGCATAGTGAGGGGTGAGTGCTTATTTGTGCCCTGGGTACCCCTGGAACTATAGCGGGGTGACTGTTAGCCCATAACAAGGTTACAGATATATAGAAACATTGGGGTAACAGTCACCCCGCTATAGTTCCAGGGGTACCCAGGGCACAAATAAGCACTCACCCCAAATCCCCCCCTAACTGGCCTTCAGGCTGGGCCCCCTTAGCCCATAACAAGGTTACAGATATATAGAAACATTGGGGTAACAGTCACCCCGCTATAGTTCCAGGGGTACCCAGGGCACAAATAAGCACTCACCCCAAATCCCCCCCTAACTGGCCTTCAGGCTGGGCCCCCTTAGCCCATAACAAGGTTACAGATATATAGAAACATTGGGGTAAGGGGGCCCAGCCTGAAGGCCAGTTAGGGGGGGATTTGGGGTGAGTGCTTATTTGTGCCCTGGGTACCCCTGGAACTATAGCGGGGTGACTGTTACCCCAATGTTTCTATATATCTGTAACCTTGTTATGGGCTAAGGGGGCCCAGCCTGAAGGCCAGTTAGGGGGGGATTTGGGGTGAGTGCTTATTTGTGCCCTGGGTACCCCTGGAACTATAGCGGGGTGACTGTTACCCCAATGTTTCTATATATCTGTAACCTTGTTATGGGCTAAGGGGGCCCAGCCTGAAGGCCAGTTAGGGGGGGATTTGGGGTGCTTATTTGTGCCCTGGGTACCCTGGAACTATAGCGGGGTGACTGTTACCCCAATGTTTCTATATATCTGTAACCTTGTTATGGGCTAAGGGGGCCCAGCCTGAAGGCCAGTTAGGGGGGGATTTGGGGTGAGTGCTTATTTGTGCCCTGGGTACCCCTGGAACTATAGCGGGGTGACTGTTACCCCAATGTTTCTATATATCTGTAACCTTGTTATGGGCTAAGGGGGCCCAGCCTGAAGGCCAGTTAGGGGGGGATTTGGGGTGCTTATTTGTGCCCTGGGTACCCCTGGAACTATAGCGGGGTGACTGTTACCCCAATGTTTCTATATATCTGTAACCTTGTTATGGGCTAAGGGGGCCCAGCCTGAAGGCCAGTTAGGGGGGATTTGGGGTGAGTGCTTATTTGTGCCCTGGGTACCCCTGGAACTATAGCGGGGTGACTGTTACCCCAATGTTTCTATATATCTGTAACCTTGTTATGGGCTAAGGGGGCCCAGCCTGAAGGCCAGTTAGGGGGGGATTTGGGGTGAGTGCTTATTTGTGCCCTGGGTACCCCTGGAACTATAGCGGGGTGACTGTTACCCCAATGTTTCTATATATCTGTAACCTTGTTATGGGCTAAGGGGGCCCAGCCTGAAGGCCAGTTAGGGGGGGATTTGGGGTGAGTGCTTGTGCCCTGGGTACCCCTGGAACTATAGCGGGGTGACTGTTACCCCAATGTTTCTATATATCTGTAACCTTGTTATGGGCTAAGGGGGCCCAGCCTGAAGGCCAGTTAGGGGGGATTTGGGGTGAGTGCTTATTTGTGCCCTGGGTACCCCTGGAACTATAGCGGGGTGACTGTTACCCCAATGTTTCTATATATCTGTAACCTTGTTATGGGCTAAGGGGGCCCAGCCTGAAGGCCAGTTAGGGGGGGATTTGGGGGTGAGTGCTTATTTGTGCCCTGGGTACCCCTGGAACTATAGCGGGGTGACTGTTACCCCAATGTTTCTATATATCTGTAACCTTGTTATGGGCTAAGGGGGCCCAGCCTGAAGGCCAGTTAGGGGGGGATTTGGGGTGAGTGCTTATTTGTGCCCTGGGTACCCCTGGAACTATAGCAGGGTGACTGTTACCCCAATGTTTCTATATATCTGTAACCTTGTTATGGGCTAAGGCCCTTATTTGTTGCTCTAGATATTTAGGTAAGTCGAGTAGGATGGGTGATACAACACATTTCCTTGCACATATGTTACCCTATTATGAATTAGGGGAGCCCTGGGTTATACTGGCACGTAAGAAGGAAAGACTAAATCTGTAGGTAGCTGGAGTGGGGGCTGTGCCACTTGGGGAGGGGAAGGGTAACTTTGCTGCAGGAAGATGAGGAGTTGTTGTGAGTTCAATACTTGTATTTGGGGGGGGGGGGGGGTACCCAGTAAGTTCCCATTATCTCTGAATCCCACACAGCTCCAGAGCTCCTGTCACAGCGATGAACTGGCCCAACATGAAAGGTGCCCGTGGGTAAGGGCACTGGGCATAGGATGCCGCCTCAGGAGAAGCATTCCAGGCTGTTCTTGGCACGCTCTATCTCATGCAGGAAACTGTAGAACTGAGGGAGAGTCAGCTCTGGGGGAGAGAGCCAAGAAAGGAATATTAGATTTGGACACAGCTTTGGGAAATATGAAAGCTTGTGTGGGAGCTGCCATACTCAACGAGGCATCCGGGCGTGACTCAAGTTAAACTTACCTACATAGATGGGCTCAGTGACACTGCCCCTCCGCACCATCATCTTCAGCTGAAACCAAATAAACAGAAGAAAAGTCACTCTGTGCTTCAGTGGGGAGCATGGGAGATCCATCCATACACCTGTCTGTCCCACCCCCTCAGTCTCCCCTCCCACTTCTCCATCCATACACCTGTCTGTCCCACCCCCTCAGTCTCCCCTCCCACTTCTCCATCCATACACCTGTCTGTCCCACCCCCTCAGTCTCCCCTCCCACTGCTCCATCCATACACCTGTCTGTCCCACCCCCTCAGTCTCCCCTCCCACTGCTCCATCCATACACCTGTCTGTCCCACCCCCTCAGTCTCCCCTCCCACTGCTCCATCCATACACCTGTCAGTCCCACCCCCTCAGTCTCCCCTCCCACTGCTCCATCCATACACCTGTCAGTCCCACCCCCTCAGTCTCCCCTCCCACTGCTCCATCCATACACCTGTCTGTCCCACCCCCTCAGTCTCCCCTCCCACTGCTCCATCCATACACCTGTCAGTCCCACCCCCTCAGTCTCCCCTCCCACTGCTCCATCCATACACCTGTCAGTCCCACCCCCTCAGTCTCCCCTCCCACTGCTCCATCCATACACCTGTCTGTCCCACCCCCTCAGTCTCCCCTCCCACTGCTCCATCCATCCACCTGTCTGTCCCACCCCCTCAGTCTCCCCTCCCACTGCTCCATCCATACACCTGTCTGTCCCACCCCCTCAGTCTCCCCTCCCACTGCTCCATCCATACACCTGTCTGTCCCACCCCCTCAGTCTCCCCTCCCACTGCTCCATCCATCCACCTGTCTGTCCCACCCCCTCAGTCTCCCCTCCCACTGCTCCATCCATACACCTGTCTGTCCCACCCCCTCAGTCTCCCCTCCCACTGCTCCATCCATACGTCTGTCCCACCCCCTCAGTCTCCCCTCCCACTGCTCCATCCATACACCTGTCTGTCCCACCCCCTCAGTCTCCCCTCCCACTGCTCCATCCATACACCTGTCTGTCCCACCCCCTCAGTCTCCCCTCCCACTGCTCCATCCATACACCTGTCTGTCCCACCCCCTCAGTCTCCCCTCCCACTGCTCCATCCATACACCTGTCTGTCCCACCCCCTCAGTCTCCCCTCCCATTTCTCCATCCATACACCTGTCTGTCCCACCCCCTCAGTCTCCCCTCCCACTTCTCCATCCATACACCTGTCTGTCCCACCCCCTCAGTCTCCCCTCCCACTTCTCCATCCATACACCTGTCTGTCCCACCCCCTCAGTCTCCCCTCCCACTTCTCCATCCATACACCTGTCAGTCCCACCCCCTCAGTCTCCCCCAAAACTGTCCCATGCCAGCACCCTCCAAATTCTCCCCCCACCCCTCAGTGGTGCCAATATGCCCCGGGGCACTATACAAGTAGAACTGCCCCACTAGCAGGATGCCCACGGTACTGACCTGTAGAAAGATGCTTCCAGACTTGTCCGTCTCGCTGCTGGCGGCTGTAACTGCAACGGGAAGGGACCGTCACAATAACAATAACAAGCAGGGTGGGCACCCAAGGGAGAAAAACAATCACTGCCGTTACCTCCAAACTTCCATTCCATGTCGACCAGCTGATTTATCAATAACGTTCGTTCCGCTGCCATCCAGCTCAGCAGCGACAGGTCAGTGCCCCACTGCAAGGCAAACACCCGGGGGCAACTGGTTACTGGCTAAAGGGGAAACCCACCCTGAGCCCCTGTATCATCCACACCCCCCAACCCTGAGCCCCTGTATCATCCACACCCCCCAACCCTGAGCCCCTGTATCATCCACACCCCCGCGACCCACTGTATCAGCCACACCCCCCGACCCCCTGTATCATCCACACCCCCCAGACCCTGAGCCCCTGTATCATCCACACCCCCCGACCCTGAGCCCCTGTATCATCCACACCCCCCGACCCTGAGCCCCTGTATCATCCACACCCCCCGACCCTGAGCCCCTGTATCATCCACACCCCCGACCCTGAGCCCCTGTATCATCCACACCCCCGACCCTGAGCCCCTGTATCATCCACACCCCCCGACCCTGAGCCCCTGTATCATCCACACCCCCCGACCCTGAGCCCCTGTATCATCCACACCCCCCGACCCTGAGCCCCTGTATCATCCACACCCCCGACCCTGAGCCCCTGTATCATCCACACCCCCCGACCCTGAGCCCCTGTATCATCCACACCCCCCGACCCTGAGCCCCTGTATCATCCACACCCCCCCCGACCTGAGCCCCTGTATCATCCACACCCCCCGACCCTGAGCCCCTGCCCGACCCTGACCCATCCACACCCCCCGACCCTGAGCCCCTGTATCATCCACACCCCGACCCTGAGCCCCTGTATCATCCACACCCCCACCCTGAGCCCCTGTATCATCCACACCCCCCGACCCTGAGCCCCTGTATCATCCACACCCCCCGACCCTGAGCCCCTGTATCAGCCACACCCCCCGACCCTGAGCCCCTGTATCAGCCACACCCCCGACCCTGAGCCCCTGTATCATCCACACCCCCCGACCCTGAGCCCCTGTATCATCCACACCCCCGACCCTGAGCCCCTGTAAGCCCAACCCCGACCCTGAGCCCTGTATCAGCCAGCCCGACCCTGAGCCCCTGTATCAGCCACACCCCCAGCCCCTGTATCAGTCACACCCCAACCCCCGTATCAGCCACACCCCCGACCCTGAGCCCCTGTATCATCCACACCCCCCGACCCTGAGCCCCTGTATCAGCCACAACCCCCCGACCCTGAGCCCCTGTATCATCCACACCCCCCGACCCTGAGCCCCTGTATCATCCACACCCCCCGACCCTGAGCCCCTGTAATCATCCACACCCCCGACCCTGAGCCCTGTATCATCCACACCCCAACCCTGAGCCCCTGTATCATCCACACCCCCCCGACCCTGAGCCCCTGTATCATCCACAAACCCGACCCTGAGCCCCTGTATCATCCACAAACCCGACCCTGAGCCCCTGTATCAGCCACACCCCCTGACCCTGAGCCCCTGTATCAGCCACACCCCCCGACCCTGAGTCCCTGTATCAGCCACACCCCCCGACCCTGAGCCCCTGTATCATCCACACCCCCCGACCCTGAGCCCCTGTATCAGCCACACCCCCCGACCCTGAGCCCCTGTATCAGCCACACCCCCCCAACCCTCTCAGGGGAACACACAGACTGGCACATCCCTCACCTGATACTCAAAGTATGAAGCTTTTTCCTCATCGAGGCCTGTGGATCATACAAGGGACACGTGTCATTTAAGAGAAATACCTTTATTATGATTTATTACAATGCTTGCCCTCCCTCTATGTACTTTGCTCCTCCTTTAGCCCCTCCTCCCCTGTCAGTCTG
Source organism: Xenopus tropicalis (assembly GCF_000004195.4). Taxonomy (NCBI): domain Eukaryota; kingdom Metazoa; phylum Chordata; class Amphibia; order Anura; family Pipidae; genus Xenopus; species Xenopus tropicalis. Next base: position 217,055,323 of record NC_030677.2, read on the forward strand.
CAATCAGGTGACTCTCAGCCGTACCCATGCCTTGTACTAATGATTGTGCCTTTAGCCCCTCCTCCTAAACCTGTCAGCCTGCCATCAGGTGACTCTCAGCCGTACCTGTGCCTGGTACTAATGATTGTGCCTTTAGCCCCTCCTCCTAAACCTGTCAGCCTGCCATCAGGTGACTCTCAGCCGTACCTGTGCCTGGTACTCGCCTTTAGCCCCTCCTCCTAAACCTGTCAGCCTGCCATCAGGTGACTCTCAGCCGTACCTGTGCCTGGTACTAATGATTGTGCCTTTAGCTCCTCCTCCTAAACCTGTCAGTCTGCCATCAGGTGACTCGGCCGTACCTGTGCCTGGTACTAATGATTGTGCCTTTAGCCCCTCCTCCTAAACCTGTCAGTCTGCCATCAGGTGACTCTCAGCCGTACCTGTGCCTGGTAATAATGATTGTGTCTTTAGCCCCTCCTCCTAAACCTGTCAGCCTGCCATCAGGTGACTCTCAGCCGTACCTGTGCCTGGTACTAATGATTGTGCCTTAGCTCCTCCTCCCTAAACCTGTCAGTCTGCCATCGAGGGTGACTCTCGGCCGTACCTGTGCCTGTACTAATGATTGTGCCTTTAGCCCCTCCCTCCTAAACCTGTCAGTCTGCATCAGGTGACTCTCAGCCGTACCTGTGCCTGGTACTAATGATTGTGGCCTTAGCTCCTCCTCCTAAAACCTGTCAGTCTGCCATCAGGTGACTCTCGCGTACTGTGCTGGTACTAATGATTGTGCCTTTAGCCCTCCTCCTAAACCTGTCAGTCTGCATCAGGTGACTCTCAGCCGTACCTGTGCTGGTACTAATGATTGTGCCTTTAGCCCCTCCTCCTAAACCTGTCAGTCTGCCATCAGGTGACTCTCAGCCGTACCTGTGCCTGGTACTAATGATTGTGCCTTTAGCTCCTCCTCCTAAACCTGTCAGTCTGCCATCAGGTGACTCTCGGCCGTACCTGTGCCTGGTACTAATGATTGTGCCTTTAGCCCCTCCTCCTAAACCTGTCAGTCTGCCATCAGGTGACTCTCGGGCGTACCTGTGCCTGGTACTAATGATTGTGCCTTTAGCTCCTCCTCCTAAACCTGTCAGTCTGCCATCAGGTGACTCGGCCGTACCTGTGCCTGGTACTAATGATTGTGCCTTTAGCCCCTCCTCCTAAACCTGTCAGTCTGCCATCAGGTGACTCTCAGCCGTACCTGTGCCTGGTAATAATGATTGTGTTTTAGCCCCTCCTCCTAAACCTGTCAGCCTGCCATCAGGTGACTCTCAGCCGTACCTGTGCCTGGTACTAATGATTGTGCCTTTAGCTCCTCCTCCTAAACCTGTCAGTCTGCCATCAGGTGACTCTCGGCCGTACCTGTGCCTGGTACTAATGATTGTTGCTTTAGCCCTCCTCTAAACCTGTCAGTCTGCCATCAGGTGACTCTCGCCGTGACCTGTGCCTGGTAATAATGATTGTGCCTTTAGCCCCTCCTCCTGTCAGTCCTGCATCAGGTGACTCTCAGCCGTACCTATGCCTGGTACTAATGACTTGTGCCTTTAGCCCCTCCTCCCCTGTCAGTCTGCCATCAGGTGACTCTCAGCCGTACCTATGCCTGGTACTAATGATGTGCCTTTAGCCCTCCTACCCTGTCATCTGCATCAGGTGACTCTCAGCCGTACCTGTGCCTGGTACTAATGATTGTGCCTTTACCCCTCCTCCCCTGTCAGTCTGCCATCAGGTGACTCTCAGCCGTAACCTATGCCTGGTACTAATGACTGGCCTTTAGCCCCTCCTCCCTGTCAGTCTGCCATCAGGTGACTCTCAGCCGTACCTATGCTGGTACTAATGATTGTGCCTTTAGCCCCTCCTCCCCTGTCAGTCTGCCATCAGGTGACTCTCAGCCGTACCTGTGCCTGGTACTAATGATTGTGCCTTTAGCCCCTCCTCCCCTGTCAGTCTGCCATCAGGTGACTCTCAGCCGTACCTATGCCTGGTACTAATGACTGTGCCTTTAGCCCCTCCTCCCCTGTCAGTCTGCCATCAGGTGACTCTCAGCCGTACCTATGCCTGGTACTAATGATTGTGCCTTTAGCCCCCCTCCCCTGTCAGTCTGCCATCAGGTGACTCTCAGCCGTACCTGTGCCTGGTACTAATGATTGTGCCTTTAGCCCCTCCTCCCCTGTCAGTCTGCCATCAGGTGACTCTCAACCGTACCTATGCCTGGTACTAATGACTGTGCCTTTAGCCCCTCCTCCCCTGTCAGTCTGCCATCAGGTGACTCTCAGCCGTACCTATGCCTGGTACTAATGATTGTGCCTTTAGCCCCTCCTCCCCTGTCAGTCTGCCATCAGGTGACTCTCAGCCGTACCTGCGCCTGGTACTAATGACTGTGCCTTTAGCCCCTCCTCCCCTGTCAGTCTGCCATCAGGTGACTCTCAGCCGTACCTGCGCCTGGTACTAATGATTGTGCCTTTAGCTCCTCCTCCTAAACCTGTCAGTCTGCCATCAGGTGACTCTCGGCCGTACCTGCGCCTGGTACTAATGATTGTGCCTTTAGCCCCTCCTTCCCTGTCAGTCTGCCATCAGGTGACTCTCGGCCGTACCTGCGCCTGGTACTAATGATTGTGCCTTTAGCCCCTCCTCCCCTGTCAGTCTGCCATCAGGTGACTCTCGGCCGTACCTGTGCCTGGTACTAATGATTGTGCCTTTAGCCCCTCCTCCCCTGTCAGTCTGCCATCAGGTGACTCTCAGCCGTACCTGCGCCTGGTACTAATGATTGTGCCTTTAGCCCCTCCTCCCCTGTCAATCTGCCATCAGGTGACTCTCGGCCGTACCTGTGCCTGGTACTAATGATTGTGCCTTTAGCCCCTCCTCCCCTGTCAATCTGCCATCAGGTGACTCTCGGCCGTACCTGTGCCTGGTACTAATGATTGTGCCTTTAGCCCCTCCTCCCCTGTCAGTCTGCCATCAGGTGACTCTCGGCCGTACCTGCGCCTGGTACTAATGATTGTGCCTTTAGCGGCTGAGCAGATTCAGGTTTGTGAATATGGAGATCGTATTTACATCACTTTTGTGACTTTCCCCCTTGTGCCTCATACTCCCCGCACCTATTAGATTGTAAGCTCAGTGGAGCAGGACCCTCTGTACCTCTTTTATCAGTGAATATTTGTATGTTTGCTGCACTCACCCCAAGGACCCAAGTAAATAAGCCACTCACCCAAACCAATCAAATCGTTTCTCAGCTGCTCGGCGCTCACATTCCTTTTCAGTGCATCTGAGAGGAGAGAAAATGACAGTTAGAAGCCGCCCCCACCCAGTGTCACCCTACAGCTGCGCATTGCACTGTATAATATCAATGAGAGAATATAAATCCACCCGTGTCCCTCTCTCAACTCAGCTTGCTCCTCTCTACCCCTCCCTTCTCCCTCTCCCCTCCCTTCTGTAATCTGAGCCCAGAGCTACCAGGCAGGCAGGGAAGTGACCTAAGACCGAGCTAAAATGGCAGCTGCTACCTTCAACAAACAGAGGGAGCTCCTAGGGCTGTTACACAGGCAGGTAAAGCTTTCTGCAGAATAAATATAGTTTTGTAGTTTGCACTATTGTGGCCAATCTATTGGCATGAGCTTTGCTTCTCCTTTAAACCTCGGAAACACGTCCAACAGCCAACTTGCTCCTCCCCTTACCAAGGAAAGTACCAATAGAGAAGCCAGGATTAATGAGTGCACTGCCAGTGGAGCAATAGTACTGCTCCAGGTATATATATCTATAGCAGTGATGGCTTAGTTACCATTTACTATTAGCTCCGCCCCTGCCCTTACCATTGAGGATGAGGAAGATGCTTTTTACGATGCTTTTCAACGGCCCAAGGCTGATGCCATTGGTTCTGGCAAAATCATCGAGCTGAGAATGGAGATGGGGCTGCTGGGGGGGGAAGAGAAGAACAAGTGGTGACTTTGCCTGGGAAATTACACTGACAAAACAAAGAGAGAAAACCCCTCTAACAAGACACCTACCCGCCCCATGTTCTTATTGCAAGTGCTTTATGTAACAGTTCTCTTCTTATGCTGAAAAAGAGACGATATGGCGACTGCCCCAGACCCTACGTGCGCTGCTCAGCTCCGCCTCCCCACATCACATGCTCAACCCGAAAGCCATTACATAAAGATGCTGAGCCTTTAGGCAGTAGTGGGGGGGGGGGGGGGGAAAGCCTGAGCTCTTAGGTAGATAGGGGAAGGGACAGACTAGATGGGGACAGACATAATAAGCAGTACTGGGGGGGGGGGGGGTTGTTAAGCCTGAGCTCTTTAGGTAGATAGGGGAAGGACAGAACTAGATGGGACAGACATAAGCAGTACTGGGGGGGGAGATAAGCCTGAGCTCTTTAGGTAGATAGGGGAAGGGACACTAGATGGGACAGACATAGGGCAGTACTGGGGGGGGGGGGATAAGCCTGAGCTCTTTAGGTAGATAGGGGAAGGGACAGACTAGATGGGACAGACATAAGGCAGTACTGGGGGGGGGGGGAGATAAGCCTGAGCTCTTTAGGTAGATAGGGGAGGGACAGACTAGATGGGACAGACATAAGGCAGTACTGGGGGGGGGGATAAGCCTGAGCTCTTTAGGTAGATAGGGGAAGGGACAGACTAGATGGGACAGACATAAGGCAGTACTGGGGGAGGGGGGGGGGAGATAAGCCTGAGCTCTTTAGGTAGATAGGGGAAGGGACAGACTAGATGGGACAGACATAAGGCAGTACTGGGGGGGGGGGGGGATAAGCCTGAGCTCTTTAGGTAGATAGGGAAGGGACAGACTAGATGGGACACGACATAAGGCAGTACTGGGGGGGGGGATAAGCCTGAGCTCTTTAGGTAGATAAGGGGAAGGGACAGACTAGATGGGACAGACAAATAAAGGCAGTACTGGGGGGGGGGGATAAGCCTGAGCTCTTTAGGTAGATAGGGGAAGGGACAGACTAGATGGACAGACATAAGGCAGTACTGGGCGGGGGGGGATAAGCCTGAGCTCTTATGGGTAGATAGGGGAAGGGACAGACTAGATTGGACAGACATAAGGCAGTACTGGGGGGGGGGGGGGGGGATAAGCCTGAGCTCTTTAGGTAGATAGGGGAAGGGACAGACTAGATGGGACAGACATAAGGCAGTACTGGGGGGGGGGGATAAGCCTGAGCTCTTTAGGTAGATAGGGAAGGGACCAACTAGATGGGACAGACATAAGGCAGTACTGGGGGGGGGGGATAAGCCTGAGCTCTTTAGGTAGATAGGGGAAGGGACAGACTAGATGGGACAGACATAAGGCATACTGGGGGGGGGGGGTGGAGATAAGCCTGAGCTCTTTAGGTAGATAGGGAAGGACAGACATAAGGCAGTACTGGGGGGGGGGGGATAAGCCTGAGCTCTTTAGGTAGATAGGGGAAGGACAAGACTAGATGGGACAGACATAAGGCAGTACTGGGGGGGGGGCGGGGGTTGAAGATAAGCCTGAGCTCTTTAGGTAGATAGGGAAGGGACAGACATAGGCAGTAGGGGGGGGGGGGGGGGGGGATAAGCCTGAGCTCTTTAGGTAGATAGGGAAGGGAACAGACTAGTGGGACAGACATAAGGCAGTACTGGGGGGGCGCGGGGGATAAGCCTGAGCTCTTTAGGTAGATAGGGGAAGGGACAGACTAGATGGGACAGACATAAGGCAGTACTGGGGGGGGGGGGGGTGATAAGCCTGAGCTCTTTAGGTAGATAGGGGAAGGGACAGACTAGATGGGACAGACATAAGGCAGTACTGGGGGGGGGGGGGGGAATAAGCCTGAGCTCTTAGGTAGATAGGGGAAGGGACAGACTAGATGGGACAGACATAAGGCAGTACTGGGGGGGGGATAAGCCTGAGCTCTTTAGGTAGATAGGGGGAGGGACAGACTAGATGGGACAGACATAAAGGCAGTACTGGGGGGGGGGGGATAAGCCTGAGCTCTTTAGGTAGATAGGGGAAGGGACAGACTAGATGGGACAGACATAAGGCAGTACTGGGGGGGGGATAAGCCTGAGCTCTTTAGGTAGATAGGGCGAAGGGACAGACTAGATGGGACAGACATAAGGCAGTACTGGGGGGGGGGGATAAGCCTGGCTCTTTAGGTAGATAGGGGAACGGGACAGACTAGAATGGGACAGACATAAGGCAGTACTGGGGGGGGGGGATAAGCCTGAGCTCTTTAGGTAGATAGGGGAAGGGACAGACTAGATGGGACAGACATAAGGCAGTACTCGGGGGGGGGGGATAAGCCTGAGCTCCTTTAGGTAGAAGGGAAGGGACAGACTAGATGGGACAGACATAAGGCAGTACTGGGGGGGGGGGGGGGGATAAGCCTGAGCTCTTTAGGTAGATAGGGGAAGGGACAGACTAGATGGGAAGGCATAAGGCAGTACTAGGGGGGGGAGGGGGGGGAGGGGGGGGGGATACGAGCCTGAGCTCTTTAGGTAGACTAGGGTAAGGGAAGACTGAGGGAGCAGGCATAAAGAGTACTGGGGGGGATAAGCCTGAGCTCTTTAGGCTAGATAGGGGAACTAGGGACAGACTAGATGGGACTGAACATAGGCAGTACTGGGTGGGGGGGGGGGGGGGGTGGGGGGGGGGGGGGGGGGGGGGGGATAAGCCTGAGCTCTTAGTAGATAGGGAGGACACATGACTAGATGGACAGGCAAAGGCGTATCGGGGGTGGGGGGGGGGGGGGGGGGGGGGGGGATAAGCCCTGAGCTGCTTTAGCGGTAGATAGGGGAATGCGGCCAGACTAGATGGACAGGCATAAGGCAGTACGGGGGGGGGGATTAAGCCTGAGCTCTTTAGGTAGATGGGGTAAGGGACCAGACTTAGATGGGAACAGCATAGGCAGTCTGGGGGGGGGGATAAGCCTGAGCTCTTAGGTAGATAGGGGAAGGGACAGACTAGATGGGAAGAGCATAAGCAGACTGGGGGGGGGGGGGATAAGCCCTGAGCTCTTTAGGTAGAAGTAGGAAGGGACAGACTAGATGGGACAGCATAAGGCAGTACTGGGGGGGGGGGGGTGGGGGGGATAAGCCTGAGCTCTTAGGAGAGAGGGAAGGGAGACTAGATGGGACAGACATAGGCAGTATGGGGGGGGGGGCGGGATATATAGCCTGAGCTCTTTAGGTAGATAGGGAGGGACATGACTAGATTGGGACACGACATAAGGCATACTGGGGGGGGGGGGGGATAGCTGAGCTTTTAGGTAGATATGGGAGGGACAGGACAATGGGACAGACATAATGGCAGTCTGGGGGGGGGGGGGATAAGCCTGAAGCTCTTAGGTAGATAGGGGAAGGGACAGGACTAGATGGGACAGACCATAAGGCAGTACTGGGGGGGGATAAGCCTGCTCTAGGTAGATATGGGAAGGGACAGACTAGCTTCTATGGGACAGGCATAAGGCAGTACTGGGGGGGGGGGGGGATAAGCCTGAGCTCTTAGGCTAGATAGGAAGGGACAGACTACGATGGGACATGACAAAGGCATACGGGGGGGGCAGATAGGGGGGGGGGCCAGGATTAATTAAGTTTCTTCTGCAACCTCCTCTGACCCTTATAGAAACCGCAAAGATGAGCTGCAGACCAGACGGAGACCTGCTGGCTTGAGAGACACCAAACATATAAAGACCACGTTATGTACATAATAATGTCAGCCAAACACATGGCATAATGGGCTGTGCCCCCCCTGCCACTCACACACACTCCCTGTGCCCCAGCCCCTGCCACTCACATACCCCTGTGCCCCCCCATCTGCCACCACACGGCCCCTGTGCCCCCCCCTGCCACTCACACGCCCCTGTGCCCCCCGCTGCCACCTCACACGCCCCTGTGCCCGCCCGCCACTGCACACGCCCCTTGTGCCCCCCTGCCACTCACAACCCTGTGCCCCCCGCCATCACACGCCCCTTGCCCCCTGCACAACCACACCCCTGTGCCCCCCTGCCACTCACACGCGCCCTGTCCCGCCTGCCACTCACACGCCCCGTGCCCCGCCCACTCACACGCCCCTGTGCCCCCCTGCCACTCACCGCCCACTGCCCCCCTGCCACTCACCGCCCCTGTGCCACCCCCTGCCACTCACACACCATGTTCCCCCCCTGCCACTCATCACACGCCCTGTGCCCCCTGCCACTCAACACCCCTTGCCCCCGCCACTCCACACACTCCTGTGCCCCCCCTGCACTCAACACACCCCTGTGCCCCCCCCTGCCACTCACACACCCCGTCTCCCCCCTGCCACTTCACATCCCATTGCCCCCCCTGCCCTCACATACCCCTGTCCCCCTGCCACTCATCATACGCCCCGTGCCCGCCCCCTGCACTCACAACACCCTGTGCCCTCGCTGGCCCCTGCCACCACACACCCCTGTGCCCCCCTGCCACTCCACACACCTGTTGCCCCCCTGCCACTCACAACCCTGTGCGCCCCTGCCACTCACACACCCCTGTGCCCCCCCTGCCACTCACATATCCGCCTGTGCCCCCGCTGCCTCTCACATATCCTCCCTGTTGCCCCCCCTGCCACTCACATACCCCCGGTCCCCCTGCCACTCACTATGCCCCTGTGCCCCCCTGCCACCCACGCCCTGTGCCCCCCCCTGCCACTCCACGCCCTGTGCCCACCACTGCCACTCACACGCCCTGTGCCCCCCCCTGCACTCACATACCCCTGTGCCCCCCCCCTGCCCTCACCATACCTGTGCCCCCCCGCCACTCACAGACCCTGTGCCCCCCTGCCACTCACATACCCCGTGCCCCCCCTGCACCACAAAGCCCACTGTGCCCCCCTGCCACTACTACCCCTGTGCCCCCCTGCCACTCACACGCCCTGGTGCCCCCTGCCACCACACTCCCCTGTGCCCCCCCCTGCACTCACCACCCTTGGCCGCCCCCCTGCCTCACACGCCCCTGTGCCCCCCCCTGGCCACTCAAGCACCTGTGCCCCCCTGCATCACACACCCTGTGCCCCCCCCTGCCACTTCACATGCCCTCTGTGCCCCCCCTGCACTCACACCCCCTGTGCCCCCTGCCATCTTTCAGCAACGCTCCCTGGCCCCCCCTGCCACTCACACGCGCCCTGTGCCCCTGCCACTCACATACCCTGTGCCCCCTGCCACTCACACGCCCTGTCCCCCCCTGCCAGCTCACACGCCCCTGTGCCCCCTCCACTCACATACCCTGTGCCGCCCCCTGCCACTCACCGGACCGCCCCTGTGCCCCCCCCTGCCACCCACACAGCGCGCCTGTGCCCCCCCCTGCCCTCACAACCGACCGTGCCCCCCCTGCCCTCACACGCCCCTGTGCCCCCCCTGCCCACTCACAGGCCCCTGTGCCCCTGCCAACCGCACACACACCTGTGCCCCCCCCTGCCACCACATAATCCCTGTGCCCCCCCTGCTCACTCACAACGCCCTGGCCCCCCTCCACTCACACCCTGTGCCCCCCTGCCACTCCACACACGCACACTGTGCCCCCTGCACTCACAATGCCCTGTGCCCCCCCTGCCACTCACATATCCCTTCCCCCCCGCCTACATACCCCTGGTGCCCCCCCCTGCACTCCAATACCCTGTGCCCCCCCCTGCCACCACATACCCCTGCCCCCCTGCACTCACATCACCCTGTGCCCCCCCCTGCACTCACACTGTGCCCCCCCCTCCACTCACAACCCTCGTGCCCCCGCACTCACATAGCCCTAGTCCCTCCCCTGCACTACATACCCCTTGTGCCCCCCCCCCTGCCACTCACACGCCCCTGTGCCCCCCTTGCCACTGCCACCACCCCTGTGCGCCCCCTGCCACTCACACCCCCTGCTGCCCTCCCCTGCCACTCACATGCCCCTGTGCCCCCCCTGCCAGCCACATGCCCCCTGTGCCCCCCCTGCACTCAATACCCTTGCCCCCCTGCCACTCACCCGCCCGTGCCCCCCTGCCACTCACACATCCCTGTGCCCCCCCCTGCCACTCACATCCCCTCCCCCTGCCCCGCCCCATGACGTACCTCGGAATGCAGTTGCTGCAGGTTGTGGATATCAGGAGCGGAGGAGTCGGGAAGCGGCGCCAGGGAATGGCGGAGGGACATGGTAGCGGCAAAACAACCCACTTCCCAGTAACCCGCTGTGTCAGGAGCCTTCCCGCCTCCCCCTTCAGCTACAGAGCGGCCCTCAGGCCCCGCAGCCCGGATAGCAGGACAGACCGGAACCCACTCACCGAGCCGCCACTGAGGGACTGGGGCAGGAAGTGTGTGACAGAGGCGGGGCTAAAGCAAGCTGGGGGCGGGGCCAGGCCCTATATCATTTGGAGTGACAGCCAGGAGGGGGCGGCTCTATGCAGATAGAAGAGCAGCCAAGCCCCGCCTGTGGCAGGTCTGTGGGCGTTGCCAAAGAAAGAGGACGAGCCGCTAGGGACCATGGGAGAATGTGTTGCTGAACGTCAGTAAAACTAAAGTAATTGCCGCGTAGTGAGGGGCGGGGATAGGCGCACTGAGGGGCGGGGATTGGGGCACTGAGGGGCGGGGATAGGGGCACTGAGGGGCGGGGATGAGGTATGAGGGCCGGGATAGGGGTCACTGAGGGCGGGATTGGGCATTGAGGGCGGGGATAAGAGCACTGAGGGGCGGGGATCAGGGGCAACTGAGGGGCGGGGGATGAGTGCTGAGGCGGGGATAGGGGCACTGAGGGGCGGGGATTCGGGCTACTGAGGGGCGGGATAGGGGCACTGGAGGGGCGGGGATTGGGGCACTGAGGGGCGGGGATAGGACGGCACTGAGCGGGGATTGGGCTACTGAGGGGCGGGGAATAGGGGCATTGCAGGGCGGGGATAGGCGACTGAAGGGCGGGATTGGGGACTGAGGGCGGCCATAGGGCACTGAGGGCGGGGATAGAGTATGAGGGGCGGGATAGGGCCCTGAGGGGCGGGGAAAGGCACTGAGGGGCGGGGATAGGGCAGATGAGGAGCGGGGATAGGCGCACTGAGGGGCGGGATTAAGGGGACTGAGGGGCGGCGATAGGGGCAACTGAAGGGGCGGCGGATGGGACACTGAGGGCGGGGAATAGGCCGCTCTGAGCGGGCGGGGATTGGGAGCTACTGAGGCGGGCGATAGGCAATTGAGGGGCGGGGATAGGCGGCATGAGGGGCGGGATTGGGGCGCTGAGGGGCGGGATAGGGGCAGGCTGAGGGCCGGGAAAGGAGGCCTGAGGCGGTTGATAGAAGTATCGGAGGGGCGGGATTGGGGCACTGAGGGCGGGGATAGGCGCACTGAGGGGCGGGGGAATAGGGCATGAGGGGCAGGATAGGGGCATGCACAGGGCGGGGATAGGTCACTGAGGGGCGGGGATGAGGGGGCACTGAGGGGCGGGATAGATGGTTCCTGAAGGGGGCGGGGATAGGGGCAAAGCTGAGGGGGCGGGATAGGGGCACTGAGGGGCGGGGATTGGGGCCTGAGGCGGCGGGATAGGCGCACTGAGGGGCGGGGGATATGGAGCACTGAGGGGCGGGGATAGGGCTGACGGGCGGGGATAGGGCACTGAGGGGGCGGGGGATAAAGAGGTACTTGAGGGGCGGGATAGGGGCACTGAGGGCGGGATTGGGCACTGAAGGCGGGCGGGGAATAGGGCACTGAGGGCGGTGGGGGGGGTGGGGAGGGGAAGGAAAAGGATTGAGGCACTGAGGGGCGGGGAACGCGCACTGAGGGGCGGGGATTGGGGCTACTGAGAGGGGCTGGGGATAGGGGCACTGAGGGGCGGGGATAGGCGCACTGAGGGGCGGGGATTGGGGCACTGAGGGGCGGGGAATAGGGGGCACTGAGGGCCGGGGATAGATGGTACTATGAGGGGCGGGATAGGCACTGAGGGCGGGATTAGGGCACTGAGGGCGTGGAACGGGGCACTGAGTGAGCGGGGATGCGCACTGAGGGGCGGGGATAAGGGCACGTGAGGCGGCGGGCGATAGGGGGCACTGAGGGGCGGGGATTGGGAAACTGAGGGGCGGGGAATTAGGCGCTCTGAGGGCGGGGATTGGGGCTACTCGAGGGGCGGGGATAGGGGCATTGAGGGGCGGGGATAGGCGCACTGAGGGGCGGGGATTGGGGCGCTGAGGGCGGGGATAGGGGCACTGAGGGGCAGGGGAAAGAGGCACTGAGGGGCGGTTGATAGAAGTACTGAGGGGGCGGGGATTGGGGCACTGAGGGGCGGGGATAGGCGCACTGAGGGGCGGGGGATAGGGGCACTGAGGGGCAGGGATAGGGGCCAATGAGGGCGGGGATAGGGGCACTGAGGGGCGGGGATAGGGGCACTGAGGGCGGGGATAGGGGCACTGAGGGGCCGCCCGGGGATAGAGGTACTGAGGGCGGGGATAGGGGCACTGAGGGGCGGGGATAGGGGCACTGAGGGGCGGGATGGGGCACTGAGGGGGCCGGGATAGGGGCACTGAGGGGCGGGGATAGGAGCACTGAGGGGCGGGGATAGGGGCACTGAGGGGCGGGGGATAGAGGTACTGAGGGGCGGGTATAGGGGCACTGAGGGGCGGGGATTGGGGCACTGATGGGGGCGGGGATATGGGGCACTGAGGGCGGATAGGGGCACTGAGGGGCGGGGATTGGGGCACTGAGGGGCGGGGATAGGGGCACTGAGGGGCGGGGATAGGCGCACTGAGGGGCGGGGGATTGGGGCTACTGAGGGGCGGGGATAGGGGCATTGAGGGGCGGGGATAGGCGCACTGAGGGGCGGGGATTGGGGCACTGAGGGGCGGGGATAGGGGCACTCGAGGGGGCGGGGGATAGAGGTACTGACGGGCGGGGATAGGGGCACTGAGGGGGCGGGGATGGGGCACTGAGGGGCGGGGATAGGGGCACTGAGGAGCGGGGATAGGCGCACTGAGGGGCGGGGGATAAGGGCACTGAGGGGCGGGATAGGGGCACTGAGGGGCGGGGAATTGGACACTGAGGGGCGGGATAGGCGGGCTCTGAGGGGCGGGATTGGGGCTACTGAGGGCGGGATAGGGGCATTGAGGGGCGGGGATAGGCGCACTGAGGGGGCGGGGATTGGGGCACTGAGGGGGCGGGGATAGGGGGGCACTCGAGGGCAGGGGAAAGATGGCACTGAGGGGCGGGGATAGAAGTACTGAGGGGCGGGGATTGGGACACTGAGGGGCGGGGATAGGGGCACTGAAGGGCGGGGATTGGGGCACTGAGGGGCGGGGATTGGGGCACTGAGGGGCGGGGGATAGGGGCACTGAGGGGCGGGATTGGGACACTGAGGGGCGGCGATAGGAGCACTGAGGGGCGGGGATTGGGACACTGAGGGGCGGGGATAGGGGCACTGAGGGCTGGGGGATAGAGGTACTCGCGAGGGGCAGGGATTGGGACACTGAGGGGCGGGGATTGGGGCACTGAGGGGCGGGGATTGGACACTGAGGGGCGGGATTGGGACACTGAGGGGCGGGGATTGGGACACTGAGGGGCGGGGATAGGGGCATGAGGGGCGGGTATTGGGGCGCTGAAGGGCGGCGGATTGGGACACTGAGGGGCGGGGATTGGGACACTGAGGGGCAGGGATTGGGACACTGAGGGCGGGGATACGCGCACTGAGGGGCGGGGATTGGAACTGAGGGGCGGGGATAGGGGCGCTGAGGGGCGGGGATTGGGGCGCTGAGGGGCGGGGATTGGGACACTGAGGGGCGGGGATTGGAACACTGAGGGGCAGGATTGGGACACTGAAGGGCGGGGGATAGGCAGCACTGAGGGGCGGGGATTGGGACACTGAGGGGCGGGGATAGGGCACTGAGGGGCGGGGATTGGGGCGCTGAGGGGAGCGGGGATTAGGGCGCTGATGGGGCGGGATTGGGCGCTGAGGGCGGGGATTGGGACACTGAGGGGCGGGGATTGGAACTGAGGGGTGGGTATGGGGCTGCTGAGGGCGGGGTACGGGGCGCTGAGGGGCGGGGATTGGGGCGCTGAGGGCGGGGATTGGGGCGCTGAGGGGTGGGGATAGGGGCGCTGAGGGGTGGGGATTGGGGGCTGAGGGGCGGGGATACGGGGCGCTGAGGGGTGTCGGGGATTGGGGCGCTGAGGGGGCCGGGAAATTTAAGGGGCCCCCCGCCCGGAAAGGGGTGGGGATTGGGGCGCTGAGGGGCGGGGATTGGGGCGCTGAGGGGATGATGTTAGTGAGCGCTGGAAAGTAAATTCTGCTCTGTTCATTTATATGATTCATTTTATTGGGAATATTTATGTTTTTTGCTTAATATAATGGGGCGTGGTGTTACTAATCTATCTGCTAATGATTTGTCACTAATAATGAGACAGGCGGAGTCTGGGGAACGATTCTGTAGGGACCCATAGGGTTAAGCTTCATATCCCTACCTTTCATATCTTTACTGTTATTGGGCAGAGCCCTCTATACTCAAGTTACAGTTATAAAGCTATTCCTAATAGGTTAGTCAGGTTGTACACGCCCCCCTGCAGGCTGATATAGTGTATAGCTAGGAGGCGTGGCTTCCCCTTTAGCTGCCTGCCTGCTCCCTAAGCACAGCTCCCCCTGAGCCTGGGTGCAGTAACACGCCCCCTGCAGGCTGATATAGTGCCTAGCAAGGAGGCGTGGCTTCCCCTTTGGCTGCCTGTTCCCTAAGCACAGCTCCCCCTGAGCCTGGGTGCAGTAACACGCCCCCTGCAGGCTGATATAGTGTCTAGCAAGGAGGCGTGGCTTCCCCTTTGGCTGCCTGCCTGCTCCCTAAGCACAGCTCCCCCTGAGCCTGGGTGCAGCAACACGCCCCCTGCAGGCTGATATAGTGTTTGGCAGGAGGGCGTGGCTTCCCCTTTGGCTGCCTGCCTGTTCCCTAAGCACAGCTCCCCCTGAGCCTGGGTGCAGTAACACGCCCCCTGCAGGCTGATATAGTGCCTAGCAAGGAGGCGTGGTTTCCCCTTTGGCTGCCTGCCTGCTCCCTAAGCACAGGTCCCCCTGAGCCTGGGTGCAGCAACAGGCCCCCTGCAGGCTGATATAGTGCCTAGCAAGGAGGCGTGGCTTCCTTGGCTGCCTGCTCCTAAGCACAGCTCCCCCTGAGCCTGGGTGCAGTAACACACCCCCTGCAGGCTGATATAGTGTCTAGCAAGGAGGCGTGGCTTCCCTGGCTGCCTGTTCCCTAAGCACAGCTCCCCCTGAGCCTGGGTGCGTAACACACCCCCTGCAGGCTGATATAGTGTCTAGCAAGGAGGCGTGGCTTCCCCTTTGGCTGCCTGTTCCCTAAGCACAGCTCCCTCTGAGCCTGGGTGCAGTAACATGCCCCCTGCAGGCTGATATAGTGTCTAGCAAGGAGGCGTGGCTTCCCCTTTGGCTGCCTGCCTGCTCCCTAAGCACAGCTCCCCCTGAGCCTGGGTGCAGCAACAGGCCCCCTGCAGGCTGATATAGTGCCTAGCAAGGAGGCGTGGTTTCCCCTTTGGCTGCCTGCCTGCTCCCTAAGCACAGCTCCCCCTGAGCCTGGGTGCAGCAACAGGCCCCCTGCAGGCTGATATAGTGTCTAGCAAGGAGGCGTGGCTTCCCCTTTGGCTGCCTGCCTGTTCCCTAAGCACAGCTCCCCCTGAGCCTGGGTGCAGCAACAGGCCCCCTGCAGGCTGATATAGTGCCTAGCAAGGAGGCGTTGCTTCCCCTTTGGCTGCCTGTTCCCTAAGCACGGCTCCCCCTGAGCCTGGGTGCAGCAACATGCCCCCTGCAGGCTGATATAGTGCCTAGCAAGGGGGCGTGGCTTCCCCTTTGGCTGCCTGCCTGCTCCCTAAGCACAGCTCCCCCTGAGCCTGGGTGCAGTAACATGCCCCCTGCAGGCTGATATAGTGTCTAGCAAGGAGGCGTGGCTTCCCCTTTGGCTGCCTGCCTGTTCCCTAAGCACAGCTCCCCCTGAGCCTGGGTGCAGCAACACGCCCCCTGCAGGCTGATATAGTGTCTAGCAAGGAGGCGTGGCTTCCCCTTTGGCTGCCTGCTCCCTAAGCACAGCTCCCCCTGAGCCTGGTGCAGTAACACACCCCCTGCAGACTGATATAGTGTCTAGCAAGGAGGCGTGGCTTCCCCTTTGGCTGCCTGCCTGCTCCCTAAGCACAGCTCCCCCTGAGCCTGGGGCAGTAAGAGGCCCCAGTTAAGCCATTTTGCCCAGAGAACAATAACCCTCTGGATATAAAGTTGGGGACGGGGCCCCGTGAATGAGGACAAGTAAGCACAGCAGATTGTTTAATAGCACTTTGTAGGAAAGTGAGCATAGTCAGTTCTAGCCAGAAAGGGCAGCCATTAGCCCCATCCAGGAGATTAGATCCAGGAGTAGTTCTCCTATCCGGCAATGTTGCCTCAGTAATAGGGCACGGAGTAGGGATAGTGACAGGCAGGACCCCTGATCCTACTCACCCGCAGGACTCATATACTAGGGGTTATCAACCTGAAGGAGCTCCTATTACCCAGACTACCTCCCAAGGGACATTTGCTGACAGGTACTTTACCCTCCAGTGTGTATCCTCTCTTCTGCATCAGAGCGTATTCTCCTTATACCAACTAAATCTGACTGTGAGTATTGATACTGTGAGTATGGATACTGTGAGTATGGATACTGTGAGTATGGACACTGTGAGTACGGACACTGTGAGTACGGATACTGTGAGTACGGATACTGTGAGTACGGATACTGTGAGTACGGATACTGTGAGTACGGATACTGTGAGTACGGATACTGTGAGTATTGATACTGTGAGTATGGATACTGTGAGTATGGATACTGTGAGTATGGACACTGTGAGTATTGACACTGTGAGTATGGACACTGTGAGTACGGATACTGTGAGTACGGATACTGTGAGTACGGATACTGTGAGTACGGATACTGTGAGTACGGATACTGTGAGTACGGATACTGTGAGTACGGATACTGTGAGTACTGATACTGTGAGTATTGATACTGTGAGTATGGATACTGTGAGTATGGATACTGTGAGTATGGATACTGTGAGTATTGATACTGTGAGTATGGATACTGTGAGTATGGATACTGTGAGTATGGATACTGTGAGTATGGATACTGTGAGTATGGATACTGTGAGTATTGATAACCCTTTTTACCATCATTGTCTCTGACAATAAAAGAGTTCAACAGCAAGAGCCTTTCTGGCATCCATTTATATCTGCTGCACTACACAGCTCAACAAGTTGTAGTTTAACAACACCCCCAGCTCTTCACTTTCTCCCACTTAGCAGAGGCCCATCCTGGGAAAGGGGGTCGCATGTAACCCATGCTCTACTTCTAGCCTGGTTTTAACCCCTTCTAAGCCAAACAAGTGTTACAATTCATTGCTATTATTGCAGCCCCCACATCAGTAAATTAATACCGAGTAACTTCCTGTACCTTCAGTTAATGAGGCTAATGATTCATTAGAGAAAGTCTATAAGAGCAGCAGCGGCCAATCACACACAGACTATTGGGCTTTGGGGGGCACCGGGCCAGTAGCCACTTAGGGAATGTGCCGGCCACTTCTCTGCCTTTAGCTTCTCCTGTAGGAGCCGGGGGGGGGGGGGGGGTGGAGAGAGGATTTCTGCAGCCGTCAGTGGGGTAGTCAGCAGGTCCTGCCACTTAAGGGGGGGATGGGGGCCCCAGAATGCCATTGGGTGGGTTGTGGGTAGCAGAGCTGAAGGTGTGGGGGGCCTTTATGGCACTAAAGCTTTTACTTCACTAGATTTGCTATTCTCTTGCTGCACTACAACTACTGTATCTGGGACCGTATCTGGGACTGTATCTGGGACTGTATTGGGGACTGTATCTGGGACTGTATCCGGGACTGTATCTGGGACTGAAATTCCCGGACTGTATGGGATGTATCCGGGACTGTATCTGGGACTGAATCTACCCCGGACTGTATTGGGGACTGTATCTGGGACTGTATCTGGGACTGAATGTAGCCGGGACTGTATTGGGGACTGTATCCGGGACTGTATCTGGGACTGAATGTAGCCGGGACTGTATCTGGGAATGTATCCAGGACTGTATCTGGGACTGTATCTGGGACTGTATCTGGGACTGTATCCGGGACTGTATCTGGGACTGTATCTGGGACTGTATCTGGGACTGTATCCGGGACTGTAGCCGGGACTGTATCCGGGACTGTAGCAGGGACTGTATCTGGACTGTATCCGGGACTGTATCTGGGACTGTAGCCGGGACTGTATCTGGGACCTTGAATGTAGCCGGGACTGTATCTGGGACTGTATCCGGGACTGTATCTGGGACTGTAGCCGGGACTGTATCTGGGACTGAATGTAGCCGGGACTGTATCTGGGAATGTATCCAGGACTGTATCTGGGACTGTATCTGGGACTGTATCTGGGACTGTATCTGGGACTGTATCTGGGACTGTATCCGGGACTGTAGCCGGGACTGTATCCGGGACTGTAGCCGGGACTGTATCTGGGACTGTATCCGGGACTGTATCTGGGACTGTAGCCGGGACTGTATCTGGGACTGAATGTAGCCGGGACTGTATCTGGGACTGTATCTGGGACTGTATCTGGGACTGAATGTAGCCGGGACTGTATCTGGGAATGTATCCAGGACCTGTATCTGGGACTGTATCTGGGACTGTATCTGGGGACTGTATCTGGGACTGTATCCGGGACTGTAATCTGGGACTGTTAATCCGGGACTGTATCTGGGACTGTATCTGGGACTGTATCTGGGACTGTATCCGGGACTGTAGCCGGGACTGTATCCGGGACTGTAGCCGGGACTGTATCTGGGACTGTATCCGGGACTGTATCTGGGACTGTAGCCGGGACTGTATCTGGGACTGAATGTAGCCGGGACTGTATCTGGGACTGTATCCGGGACTGTATCTGGGACTGTAGCCGGGACTGTATCTGGGACTGAATGTAGCCGGGACTGTATCTGGGAATGTATCCAGGACTGTATCTGGGACTGTATCTGGGACTGTATCTGGGACTGTATCTGGGACTGTATCCGGGACTGTAGCCAGGACTGTATCCGGGACTGTAGCCGGGACTGTATCTGGGACTGTATCCGGGACTGTATCTGGACTGTAGCCGGGACTGTATTCTGGGGACTGAATGTAGCCGGGACTGTATCTGGGACTGTATCCGGGACTGTATCTGGGACTGTAGCCGGGACTGTATCTGGGACTGAATGTAGCCGGGACTGTATCTGGGAATGTATCCAGGACTGTATCTGGGACTGAATGTAGCCGGGACTGTATCCGGGACTGTATCTGGGACTGAATGTAGCCGGGACTGTATCTGGGAATGTATCCAAGGACTGTATCTGGACTGTATCTGGGACTGTATCTGGGACTGTATCTGGGACTGTATCCGGGACTGTAGCCGGGACTGTATCCGGGACTGTAGCCGGGACTGTATCTGGGACTGTATCCGGGACTGTATCTGGGACTGAATGTAGCCGGGACTGTATCCGGGACTGTATCTGGGACTGAATGTAGCCGGGACTGTATCTGGGAATGTATCCAGGACTGTATCTGGGACTGTATCCGGGACTGTATCTGGGACTGTATCCGGGACTGTAGCCGGGACTGTATCCGGGACTGTAGCCGGGACTGTATCTGGGACTGTATCTGGGACTGTATCCGGGACTGTATCTGGGACTGTATCCGGGACTGGATCTGGGACTGTAGCCGGGACTGTATCTGGGACTGAATGTAGCCGGGACTGTATCTGGGAATGTATCCAGGACTGTATCTGGGACTGAATGTAGCCGGGACTGTATCTGGGACTGTATTGGGGACTGTATCCGGGACTGTATCTGGGACTGAATGTAGCCGGGACTGTATTGGGGACTGTATCCAGGACTGTATCCGGGACTGTATCTGGGACTGTATTGGGGACTGTATCCGGGACTGTATCTGGGACTGAATGTAGCCGGGACTGTATCCGGGACTGTATCTGGGACTGTATCCGGGACTGTATCTGGGACTGAATGTAGCTGGGACTGTATCTGGGACTGTATCTGGGACTGTATCTGGGACTGTATCCGGGACTGAATGTAGCTGGGACTGTATCTGGGACTGTATCCGGGACTGAATGTAGCTGAGACTGTATCTGGGACTGTATCTGGGACTGAATGTAGCTGGGACTGTATCTGGGACTGTATCTGGGACTGTATCTGGGACTGTATCTGGGACTGAATGTAGCCGGGACTGTAGCCGGGACTGAATGTAGTCGGGACTGTATCTGTAACTGTATCTGGGACTGTATCCGGGACTGTATCCGGGACAGTATCCGGGACTGAATGTAGCCGGGACTGTATCCGGGACTGTATCTGTAACTGTATCTGGGACTGAATGTATCCGGGACTGTATCCGGGACTGAATGTAGCCGGGACTGTATCTGTAACTGTATCCGGAACTGAATGTATCCGGGACTGTATCCGGGACTGTATCCGGGACTGAATGTAGTCGGGACTGTATCTGTAACTGTATCTGGGACTGAATGTAGCCGGGACTGTATCTGGGACTGAATGTAGCCGGGACTGTATCCGGGACTGTATCCAGGACTGTATCTGGGACTGTATTGGGGACTGTATCCGGGACTGTATCTGGGACTGTAGCCGGGACTGTATCTGGGACTGTAGCCGGGACTGTATCCGGGACTGTATCCAGGACTGTATCCGGGACTTTATCCGGGACTGTATCTGGGACTGTATTGGGGACTGTATCCGGGACTGTATCTGGGACTGAATGTAGCCGGGACTGTATCCAGGACTGTATCCGGGACTGTATCTGGGACTGTATCCGGGACTGTATCTGGGACTGAATGTAGCCGGGACTGTAGTCGGGACTGTAGCCGGGACTGTATCTGTAACTGTATCCGGAACTGAATGTATTCGGGACTGTATCTGTAACTGTATCCGGAACTGAATGTATCCGGGACTGTATCCGGGACTGAATGTAGTCGGGACTGTGCCGGGACTGAATGTATCCGGGACTGTATCCGGGACTGAATGTATCCGGGACTGTATCCGGGACTGAATGTAGTCGGGACTGTGCCGGGACTGAATGTATCCGGGACTGTATCTGTAACTGTATCCGGGACTGAATGTAGCTGGGACTGTATCCGGGACTGTATCCGGGACTGTATCCGGGACTGAATGTAGCCGGGACTGTATCCGGGAACTGTATCCGGGACTGAATGTAGCTGGACTGTATCTGGACTGATATCCGGACTGTAATTGGACGTATCTGGACTGTATCCGGGACTGTATCCGGGACTGTAATCTGGGACTGTATCCGGGACTGTATCCGGGACTGTAGCCGGGACTGTATCCGGGACTGTATCCGGGACTGAATGTAGCTGGGACTGTAGCCGGGACTGTAGCCGGGACTGAATGTATCCGGGACTGAATGTATCCGGGGCTGAATGTAGTCGGGACTGTGCCGGGAGTGAATGTAGCCGGGACTGTATCTGTAACTGTATCCGGGACTGTATCCGGGACTGAATGTAGCTGGGACTGTATCCGGGACTGTATCCGGGACTGTATCCGGGACTGAATGTATCCGGGACTGTATCTGGGACTGAATGTATCCGGGACTGTATCCGGGACTGAATGTAGTCGGGACTGTGCCGGGACTGAATGTATCCGGGACTGTATCTGTAACTGTATCCGGGACTGTATCCGGGACTGAATGTAGCTGGGACTGTATCCGGAGACTGTATCCGGGACTGAATGTAGCTGGGACTGTATCCGGGACTGAATGTAGCTGGGACTGTATCCGGGACTGTATCTGGTGTATCCGGACGTGGAGTGCGTGACGGGTATTCCGGTTGACTGAATGTAGCTGGGACTGTATCCGGGACTGTATCCGGGACTGTAGCCGGGACTGTATCCGGGACTGTATCCGGGACTGAATGTAGTTGTCTGGGACTGTAGCCGGGACTGTAGCCGGGACTGAATGTATCCGGGACTGAATGTATCCGGGGCTGAATGTAGTCGGGACTGTGCCGGGAGTGAATGTAGCCGGGACTGTATCTGTAACTGTAATCTGGGACTGTATCCGGGACTGAATGTAGCCTGGACGTATCCGGGACTGTAGCCGGACTGTATCTGTACTGTATCCGGGACTGAATGTAGCTGGGACTGTATCCGGGACTGTATCTGAGACTGTATCCGGGACTGTATCCGGGACTGTAGCCAAGACTGTAGCCAAGACTGTATCCGGGACTGTATCCGGGACTGTATCCGGGACTGTATCCGGGACTGTATCCGGGACTGTAGCCAGACTGTAGCCAAGACTGTATCCGGGACTGTATCCGGACTGTATCAGGGACTGTATCTGGACTGTATCTGGGACTGTATCTGGGACTGTAAGCCGGACTGTATCTGGGACTGTATTGGGACTGTATCTGGGACTGTAGCCGGGACAGTAGCCGGGACTGTATCTGGGACTGTATCTGGGACTGTAGCCGGGACTGTAGCCAAGACTGTATCAGGGACTGTAGCCGGGACTGTATCAGGGACTGTATCTGGGACTGTATCTGGGACTGTAGCCGGGACTGTATCCGGGACTGTATCTGGACTGTATCTGGGACTGTATCTGGGACTGTAGCCGGGACTGTAGCCAAGACTGTATCAGGGACTGTAGCCGGGACTGTATCCGGGACTGTATCTGGGACTGAATGTAGCCGGGACTGTATTGGGGACTGTATCCAGGACTGTATCCGGGACTGTATCTGGGACTGTATTGGGGACTGTATCCCGGACTGTATCTGGGACTGAATGTAGCCGGGACTGTATCCAGGACTGTATCCGGGACTGTATTGGGGACTGTATCCGGGACTGTATCTGGGACTGAATGTAGCTGGGACTGTATCTGGGACTGTATCTGGGACTGTATCTGGGACTGTAATCCGGGACTGAATGTAGCTGGGACTGTATCTGGGACTGTATCCGGGACTGAATGTAGCTGAGACTGTATCTGGGACTGTATCTGGGACTGAATGTAGCTGGGACTGTATCTGGGACTGTATCTGGGACTGTATCTGGGACTGTATCTGGGACTGAATGTAGCCGGGACTGAATGTAGTCGGGACTGTATCTGTAACTGTATCTGGGACTGAATGTATCCGGGACTGTATCCGGGACTGTATCCGGGACTGAATGTAGCCGGGACTGTATCCGGGACTGTATCCGGGACTGTATCCGGGACTGTATGTATCCGGGACTGTATCCGGGACTGTATCCGGGACTGAATGTAGTCGGGACTGTATCTGTAACTGTATCTGGGACTGAATGTAGCCGGGACTGTATCTGGGACTGAATGTAGCCGGGACTGTATTGGGGACTGTATCCGGGACTGTATCTGGGACTGAATGTAGCCGGGACTGTATCTGGGAATGTATCTGGGACTGTATCTGGGACTGTATCTGGGACTGTATCTGGGACTGTATCTGGGACTGTAGCCGGGACTGTATCCGGGACTGTAGCTGGGACTGTATCTGGGACTGTATCTGGGACTGTATCTGGGACTGTAGCCGGGACTGTATCTGGGACTGAATGTAGCCGGGACTGTATCCGGGACTGTATCTGGGACTGTAGCCGGGACTGTATCTGGGAATGTATCCAGGACTGTATCTGGGACTGAATGTAGCCGGGACTGTATCCGGGACTGTATCTGGGACTGAATGTAGCCGGGACTGTATCTGGGAATATATCCAGGACTGTATCTGGGACTGTATCTGGGACTGTATCTGGGACTGTATCCGGGACTGTAGCCGGGACTGTATCTGGGACTGAATGTAGCCGGGACTGTATCTGGGAATGTATCTGGGACTGTATCTGGGACTGTATCTGGGACTGTATCTGGGACTGTATCTGGGACTGTATCCGGGACTGTATCCGGGACTGTAGCCGGGACTGTATCCGGGACTGTAGCTGGGACTGTATCTGGGACTGTATCTGGGACTGTATCTGGGACTGTAGCCGGGACTGTATCTGGGACTGAATGTAGCCGGGACTGTATCCGGGACTGTATCTGGGACTGTAGCCGGGACTGTATCTGGGACTGAATGTAGCCGGGACTGTATCTGGGAATGTATCCAGGACTGTATCTGGGACTGTATCTGGGACTGTATCCGGGACTGTAGCCGGGACTGTATCCGGGACTGTAGCCGGGACTGTATCTGGGACTGTATCCGGGACTGTATCTGGGACTGTAGCCGGGACTGTATCTGGGACTGAATGTAGCCGGGACTGTATCTGGGACTGTATCCGGGACTGTATCTGGGACTGTAGCCGGGACTGTATCTGGGACTGAATGTAGCCGGGACTGTATCTGGGAATGTATCCAGGACTGTATCTGGGACTGAATGTAGCCGGGACTGTATCTGGGACTGTATTGGGGACTGTATCCGGGACTGTATCTGGGACTGAATGTAGCCGGGACTGTATTGGGGACTGTATCCAGGACTGTATCCGGGACTGTATCTGGGACTGTATTGGGGACTGTATCCGGGACTGTATCTGGGACTGAATGTAGCCGGGACTGTATCCAGGACTGTATCCGGGACTGTATCTGGGACTGTATCCGGGACTGTATCTGGGACTGAATGTAGCTGGGACTGTATCTGGGACTGTATCTGGGACTGTATCCGGGACTGAATGTAGCTGGGACTGTATCTGGGACTGTATCCGGGACTGAATGTAGCTGAGACTGTATCTGGGACTGTATCTGGGACTGAATGTAGCTGGGACTGTATCTGGGACTGTATCTGGGACTGTATCTGGGACTGAATGTAGCCGGGACTGTAGCCGGGACTGAATGTAGTCGGGACTGTATCTGTAACTGTATCTGGGACTGAATGTATCCGGGACTGTATCCGGGACTGTATCCGGGACTGAATGTAGCCGGGACTGTATCCGGGACTGTATCCGGGACTGTATGTATCCGGGACTGTATCCGGGACTGAATGTAGTCAGGACTGTATCTGTAACTGTATCTGGGACTGAATGTATCCGGGACTGTATCCGGGACTGTATCCGGGACTGAATGTAGCCGGGACTGTATCTGTAACTGTATCCGGAACTGAATGTATCCGGGACTGTATCCGGGACTGAATGTAGTCGGGACTGTATCTGTAACTGTATCTGGGACTGAATGTAGCCGGGACTGTATCTGGGACTGAATGTAGCCGGGACTGTATCCGGGACTGTATCCAGGACTGTATCTGGGACTGTATTGGGGACTGTATCTGGGACTGTAGCCGGGACTGTATCTGGGACTGTAGCCGGGACTGTATCCGGGACTGTATCCAGGACTGTATCCGGGACTGTATCCGGGACTGTATCTGGGACTGTATTGGGGACTGTATCCGGGACTGTATCTGGGACTGAATGTAGCCGGGACTGTATCCGGGACTGTATCTGGGACTGTATCCGGGACTGTATCTGGGACTGAATGTAGCCGGGACTGTAGTCGGGACTGTAGCCGGGACTGTATCTGTAACTGTATCCGGAACTGAATGTATCCGGGACTGTATCCGGGACTGAATGTAGTCGGGACTGTGCCGGGACTGAATGTAGCCGGGACTGTATCTGGGACTGTATCCGGGACTGTATCTGGGACTGAATGTAGCCGGGACTGTATCTGGGACTGTATCCGGGACTGTATCCGGGACTGAATGTAGCCGGGACTGTATCTGTAACTGTATCCGGAACTGAATGTATTCGGGACTGTATCTGTAACTGTATCCGGAACTGAATGTATCCGGGACTGTATCCGGGACTGAATGTAGTCGGGACTGTGCCGGGACTGAATGTATCCGGGACTGTATCCGGGACTGAATGTATCCGGGACTGTATCCGGGACTGAATGTAGTCGGGACTGTGCCGGGACTGAATGTATCCGGGACTGTATCTGTAACTGTATCCGGGACTGTATCTGGGACTGAATGTAGCTGGGACTGTATCCGGGACTGTATCCGGGACTTAATCCGGGACTGTATCCGGGACTGAATGTAGCCGGGACTGTATCCGGGACTGTATCCGGGACTGAATGTAGCTGGGACTGTATCCGGGACTGTATCCGGGACTGTATCTGGGACTGTATCTGGGACTGTATCCGGGACTGTATCCGGGACTGTATCTGGGACTGTATCCGGGACTGTAGCCGGGACTGTATCCGGGACTGTATCCGGGACTGTAGCCGGGACTGTATCCGGGACTGTATCCGGGACTGAATGTAGCTGGGACTGTAGCCGGGACTGTAGCCGGGACTGAATGTATCCGGGACTGTATCCGGGACTGAATGTATCCGGGACTGAATGTATCCGGGGCTGAATGTAGTCGGGACTGTGCCGGGAGTGAATGTAGCCGGGACTGTATCTGTAACTGTATCCGGGACTGTATCCGGGACTGAATGTAGCTGGGACTGTATCCGGGACTGTATCCGGGACTGTATCCGGGACTGAATGTATCCGGGACTGTATCCGGGACTGAATGTAGTCGGGACTGTGCCGGGACTGAATGTATCCGGGACTGTATCTGTAACTGTATCCGGGACTGTATCCGGGACTGAATGTAGCTGGGACTGTATCCGGGACTGTATCCGGGACTGAATGTAGCTGGGACTGTATCCGGGACTGAATGTAGCTGGGACTGTATCCGGGACTTTATCCGGGACTGTATCCGGGACTGTAGCCGGGACTGTATCTGGGACTGTATCCGGGACTGAATGTAGCTGGGACTGTATCTGGGACTGTATCCGGGACTGAATGTAGCTGGGACTGTATCCGGGACTGTATCCGGGACTGTAGCCGGGACTGTATCCGGGACTGTATCCGGGACTGAATGTAGCTGGGACTGTAGCCGGGACTGAATGTATCCGGGACTGAATGTATCCGGGGCTGAATGTAGTCGGGACTGTGCCGGGAGTGAATGTAGCCGGGACTGTATCTGTAACTGTATCTGGGACTGTATCCGGGACTGAATGTAGCTGGGACTGTATCCGGGACTGTAGCCGGGACTGTATCTGTAACTGTATCCGGGACTGAATGTAGCTGGGACTGTATCCGGGACTGTATCCGGGACTGTATCTGAGACTGTATCCGGGACTGTATCCGGGACTGAATGTAGCTGGGACTGTAGCCGGGACTGAATGTATCCGGGACTGAATGTATCCGGGGCTGAATGTAGTCGGGACTGTGCCGGGAGTGAATGTAGCCGGGACTGTATCTGTAACTGTATCTCTGACTGTATCCGGGACTGAATGTAGCTGGGACTGTATCCGGGACTGTAGCCGGGACTGTATCTGTAACTGTATCCGGGACTGAATGTAGCTGGGACTGTATCCGGGACTGTATCCGGGACTGTAGCCAAGACTGTAGCCAAGACTGTATCCGGGACTGTATCTGGGACTGTATCCGGGACTGTATCCGGGACTGTATCGGGGACTGTATCCGGGACTGTAGCCAAGACTGTAGCCAAGACTGTATCCGGGACTGTATCTGGGACTGTATCCGAGACTGTATCAGGGACTGTATCTGGGACTGTTTCTGGGACTGTAGCCGGGACTGTATCTGGGACTGTATCTGGGACTGTATCTGGGACTGTATCTGGGACTGTAGCCGGGACAGTAGCCGGGACTGTATCTGGGACTGTATCTGGGACTGTAGCCGGGACTGTAGCCAAGACTGTATCAGGGACTGTATCCGGGACTGTATCAGGGACTGTATCTGGGACTGTATCTGGGACTGTAGCCGGGACTGTATCCGGGACTGTATCTGGGACTGTATCTGGGACTGTAGCCGGGACTGTAGCCAAGACTGTATCAGGGACTGTAGCCGGGACTGTATCTGGGACTGTATCTGGGACTGTAGCCGGGACTGTAGCCAAGACTGTATCAGGGACTGTAGCCGGGACTGTATCAGGGACTGTATCCGGGACTGTATCTGGGACTGTAGCCGGGACTGTATCCGGGACTGTATCTGGGACTGTATCTGGGACTGTATCTGGGACTGTATCTGGGACTGTATCCGGGACTGTAGCCAGGACTGTAGCCAGGACTGTAGCCGGGACTGTAGCCGGGACTGTATCTGGGACTGTATCTGGGACTGTATCTGGGACTGTATCCGGGACTGTATCTGGGACTGTATTGGGGACTGTATCCGGGACTGTATCTGGGACTGAATGTAGCCGGGACTGTATCCGGGACTGTATCTGGGACTGTATCTGGGACTGTATCCGGGACTGTAGCCAGGACTGTAGCCAGGACTGTAGCCGGGACTGTAGCCGGGACTGTATCTGGGACTGTATCTGGGACTGTATCCGGGACTGTATCCGGGACTGTATCTGGGACTGTATTGGGGACTGTATCCGGGACTGTATCTGGGACTGAATGTAGCCGGGACTGTATCCGGGACTGTATCTGGGACTGTATCCGGGACTGTATCTGGGACTGAATGTAGCCGGGACTGTAGTCGGGACTGTAGCCGGGACTGTATCTGTAACTGTATCCGGAACTGAATGTATCCGGGACTGTATCCGGGACTGAATGTAGTCGGGACTGTGCCGGGACTGAATGTAGCCGGGACTGTATCTGGGACTGTATCCGGGACTGTATCTGGGACTGAATGTAGCCGGGACTGTATCTGGGACTGTATCCGGGACTGTATCCGGGACTGAATGTAGCCGGGACTGTAGCCGGGACTGTATCTGTAACTGTATCCGGAACTGAATGTATTCGGGACTGTATCTGTAACTGTATCCGGAACTGAATGTATCCGGGACTGTATCCGGGACTGAATGTAGTCGGGACTGTGCCGGGACTGAATGTATCCGGGACTGTATCCGGGACTGAATGTATCCGGGACTGTATCCGGGACTGAATGTAGTCGGGACTGTGCCGGGACTGAATGTATCCGGGACTGTATCTGTAACTGTATCCGGGACTGTATCCGGGACTGAATGTAGCTGGGACTGTATCCGGGACTGTATCCGGGACTTAATCCGGGACTGTATCCGGGACTGAATGTAGCCGGGACTGTATCCGGGACTGTATCCGGGACTGAATGTAGCTGGGACTGTATCCGGGACTGTATCCGGGACTGTATCTGGGACTGTATCTGGGACTGTATCCGGGACTGTATCCGGGACTGTATCCGGGACTGTATCCGGGACTGTATCCGGGACTGTAGCCGGGACTGTATCCGGGACTGTATCCGGGACTGAATGTAGCTGGGACTGTAGCCGGGACTGTAGCCGGGACTGAATGTATCCGGGACTGTATCCGGGACTGAATGTATCCGGGACTGAATGTATCCGGGGCTGAATGTAGTCGGGACTGTGCCGGGAGTGAATGTAGCCGGGACTGTATCTGTAACTGTATCCGGGACTGTATCCGGGACTGAATGTAGCTGGGACTGTATCCGGGACTGTATCCGGGACTGTATCCGGGACTGAATGTATCCGGGACTGTATCCGGGACTGAATGTAGTCGGGACTGTGCCGGGACTGAATGTATCCGGGACTGTATCTGTAACTGTATCCGGGACTGTATCCGGGACTGAATGTAGCTGGGACTGTATCCGGGACTGTATCCGGGACTGAATGTAGCTGGGACTGTATCCGGGACTGAATGTAGCTGGGACTGTATCCGGGACTGTATCCGGGACTGTATCCGGGACTGTATCCGGGACTGTAGCCGGGACTGTATCTGGGACTGTATCCGGGACTGAATGTAGCTGGGACTGTATCTGGGACTGTATCCGGGACTGAATGTAGCTGGGACTGTATCCGGGACTGTATCCGGGACTGTAGCCGGGACTGTATCCGGGACTGTATCCAGGACTGAATGTAGCTGGGACTGTAGCCGGGACTGAATGTATCCGGGACTGAATGTATCCGGGGCTGAATGTAGTCGGGACTGTGCCGGGAGTGAATGTAGCCGGGACTGTATCTGTAACTGTATCTGGGACTGTATCCGGGACTGAATGTAGCTGGGACTGTATCCGGGACTGTAGCCGGGACTGTATCTGTAACTGTATCCGGGACTGAATGTAGCTGGGACTGTATCCGGGACTGTATCCGGGACTGTATCTGAGACTGTATCCGGGACTGTATCCGGGACTGAATGTAGCTGGGACTGTAGCCGGGACTGAATGTATCCGGGACTGAATGTATCCGGGGCTGAATGTAGTCGGGACTGTGCCGGGAGTGAATGTAGCCGGGACTGTATCTGTAACTGTATCTCTGACTGTATCCGGGACTGAATGTAGCTGGGACTGTATCCGGGACTGTAGCCGGGACTGTATCTGTAACTGTATCCGGGACTGAATGTAGCTGGGACTGTATCCGGGACTGTATCCGGGACTGTAGCCAAGACTGTAGCCAAGACTGTATCCGGGACTGTATCTGGGACTGTATCCGGGACTGTATCCGGGACTGTATCGGGGACTGTATCCGGGACTGTAGCCAAGACTGTAGCCAAGACTGTATCCGGGACTGTATCTGGGACTGTATCCGAGACTGTATCAGGGACTGTATCTGGGACTGTTTCTGGGACTGTAGCCGGGACTGTATCTGGGACTGTATCTGGGACTGTATCTGGGACTGTAGCCGGGACAGTAGCCGGGACTGTATCTGGGACTGTATCTGGGACTGTAGCCGGGACTGTAGCCAAGACTGTATCAGGGACTGTATCCGGGACTGTATCAGGGACTGTATCTGGGACTGTATCTGGGACTGTATCTGGGACTGTATCTGGGACTGTAGCCGGGACTGTATCTGGGACTGTATCTGGGACTGTATCCGGGACTGTAGCCGGGACTGTAGCCGGGACTGTAGCCGGGACTGTAGCCGGGACTGTAGCCGGGACTGTAGCCGGGACTGTAGCCGGGACTGTAGCCGGGACTGTATCTTCTAACACTTAGTGATCCTACTCATGATCCTACTACTTACTGCTAGTTACCCCGGCACCTATATGACACCCCACCCCTGCATAGGAACAATAGGGGCTTGCTGGG
Source organism: Xenopus tropicalis (assembly GCF_000004195.4). Lineage (NCBI taxonomy): Eukaryota > Metazoa > Chordata > Amphibia > Anura > Pipidae > Xenopus > Xenopus tropicalis. The sequence continues at coordinate 217,086,378 of NC_030677.2, forward strand.
AGGCGGGGCCAACAGGGGCATAAAAAGAACCCCAAAGAGCTTGGGAGTCAGTGTCTAGAGAGAGGGAAGATCTGCACATCGGATTTACCACTACCCGGCGGCCATTATTCACTGGGATTCAGAGCTGCGTTTTGTTCTCCAGAGAAGGATTTGTCATTGGTTTCTATGAAATAAAAGAATAAACTGCCAAGTGGTTTCACTTGTATGTTTTGTTTCTATTACGCCATTGACATGACCCCCCCCCTGGAGCTGGTGAGTGAGTGGCCGTTGCAGAAAGATGGCGATGATGAGGATGGTGCAGGAGGAGGCGGCCGGTGAAGGGCAAGGCTTAGGGGGCACGGTAGGTATTGGAGTGGCGAGTTGGGCCCCAGACATTGTGAAGTTGCCCCCCGCCTTCCTTACAGCCCGGCAGCACTGATGCCCTTATAGAAACATTAGAGATTATGTGTAGGGCCCCCAGTATTGGGGAGGGGGTTGGGCCCCAGACATTGTGAAGTTGCCCCCCACCTTCCTTACAGCCCGGCAGCACTGATGCCCTTATAGAAACATTAGAGATTATGTGTAGGGCCCCCAGTATTGGGGAGGGGGTTGGGCCCCAGACATTGTGAAGTTGCCCCCCACCTTCCTTACAGCCCGGCAGCACTGATGCCCTTATAGAAACATTAGAGATTATGTGTAGGGCCCCCAGTATTGGGGAGGGGGTTGGGCCCCAGACATTTTGAAGTTGCCCCCCGCCTTCCTTACAGCCCGGCAGCACTGATGCCCTTATAGAAACATTAGAGATTATGTGTAGGGCCCCCCCAGTATTGGGGAGGGGGTTGGGCCCCTGCCTGGGAAGCTACTGGGCCAGCGCTACATTCCGGGCCTTGTCTGATCAGCAAAGACTGGACTATAAGGAGATTAAACAAACATTAATGACCCGTTGTTCCATCTCAGAGTTTTACAAACATGCTGGGCCCCCCCCCCAGGATATCTACCTTGGAATTGGAAATAAGTAATCAAGGGCCCCTGGGCAGTGGGTTAAGGGGGCTGAACCAATGGGGCAATGAAGGCAATTATGCCTGAGAGAGCCATTTTTGGCCAGTGCCCCCCAGGGGTCCGGGATTGGGTTGTGGAAGAAGCTGCTCAGTTGGCAGACAAGTATACGGGAACCAGTACGCACACCAAGAGACCCCCCCAAGTACCAGGTACAACAGGTCTCAGGGCAAGAGAGCTGCCAGGCTCCTATCCACATTCCCCTGGCACCAACGCCGCTCCTCACCCACCGCTACCCAGGGCTGGGCCTAGAAGCTGCTTTCAGTATGGGGGTCCGGGTCACTCTAAAGCTTCTTGGCCCCTAAACCAATGAGCTGCTTCTCCTCCCGGGGCCCCAAAACTGACACCCGCACAACCTGTTTCCATTATTCAGAAGGAAAGTGCAGAGTGTGACCTGACCAAAACCAGCCCCAGTGAGACCCCCAGAGTTGTGGTACCGCCGATCCACTGGGCAGGTTGGTCCAAGAGGAGAAGCCGTGTGATCCCAGAACAAGTGGGTGGAAACCTGGTGGAAGCTTTTCTGAAAAGGATCTGAAGACGGAGGAACAATGCAGCAGGGAGGGGGCACTGGATGAGGGTTCAGTTCTAGGGGCCCTAGGGGAAAGCGGTACCAGCGGTGCAGCCCATTGGGTTCCTTACTGACACCCGGGGATACGGTAACTCTATAGGGAGAAACAGACTGACTGCCCGGGGGGGTCGCTGCTCCCATGGGACTGGCCCTAAGCGGTACCAGTGGCACAGCCCATTGGGTTCCTTACTGACACCCGGGGATACGGTAACTCTATAGGGACAAACAGACTGACTGCCCGGGGGGGTCATTGCTCCCATGGGACTGGCCCTAAGCGGTACCAGCGGCACAGCCCATTGGGTTCCTTACTGACACCCAGGGATATGGTAGCTCTATAGGGACAAACAGACTGCCCCTCCCGTCTCTGTCACCCACAGGGCATCTGTCAGGAGAAAATGGTGGTTGTTGGTGGTTCATTGGTTTTATTGGTGAAACAGACAATCCTATTTAATACAATGGGACAATGGGTGAAAACATTCTAAATTTGTGGGTGCAATTGTTTCTGCCGAGACCCCAAACATTCCGGGGAACTGCATAGCGAGTCACTTATTTCTGTTAGTGAAATATTTGTGAATATGGGAATTGTAATGATATATTGCTGCTTCCCTACTGGCCCAGTAAATACCCCCCAACTCCCAGGAAATACACCCCGACCCATTCAGCTAACAGTGTTCACAAACCCCCAAGAACATTAATGCCCAGGAAACCCACTTGCTGTTTCTTGCAAGCAGAACATTGACCCTCCCAAAACTATAAAAACTCTGCCCCCTTCACTCCTCACAGAAGAAGGCCCTCAAGTGGATGTGCCCCCCACCCCCAAGCACAGCTCCCAGCTATCAGGGGCCACATCTCTGCCTTAAGCCACATTGTCTTCCGCTGTTGCCGCTTTGTAGATAACATTGGATTTGTTCTCATTTCCCAGCCTGAAAGACACAAGAGAGACCCAGAGTAATGAACAGTTGCCTGACTGGTACTGTGAGCCTGACTGGTACTGTGAGTGCATACGATACTGTAGCCCAGCTGGTTCCCAGTGCAGACACAGGCAGCATGGGGCAGGCAGATTATGGCACACACAGACAGCATAGGGCAGGCAGAGTATGGCACACACAGGCAGGGTAGGGCAGGCAGAGTATGGCACATCACAGGCAGGGTAGGGCAGGCAGAGTATGGCACACACAGGCAGGGTAGGGCAGGCAGAGTATGGCACACACAGGCAGGGTAGGGCAGGCAGAGTATGGCACACACAGGCAGGGTAGGGCAGGCAGAGTATGGCACACACAGGCAGGGTAGGGCAGGCAGAGTATGGCACACACAGGCAGCATAGGGCAGGCAGAGTATGGCACACACAGGCAGGGTAGGGCAGGCAGATTATGGCACACACAGACAGCATAGTGCAGGCAGAGTATGGCACACACAGGCAGCATAGCGCAGGCAGAGTATGGCACACACAGGCAGCATAGCGCAGGCAGAGTATGGCACACACAGGCAGCATAGGGCAGGCAGAGTATGGCACACACAGGCAGGGTAGGGCAGGCAGAGTAGGGCAGGCAGAGTATGGCACACACAGGCAGGGTAGGGCAGGCAGAGTATGGCACACACAGGCAGCATAGCGCAGGCAGAGTATGGCACACACAGGCAGGGTAGGGCAGGCAGAGTATGGCACACACAGGCAGGGTAGGGCAGGCAGAGTATGGCACACACACAGGCAGCATAGGGCAGGCAGAGTATGGCACACAAAGGCAGAATAGGACAGGCAGAGTATGGCACGCACAGGCAGAATAGCGCAGGCAGAGTATGGCACACACAGGCAGGGTAGGGCAGGCAGAGTATGGCACACACCGGCAGCATAGGACAGGCAGAGTATGGCACACACAGGCAGCATAGGGCAGGCATAGTATGGCACACACAGGCAGCATAGGGCAGGCAGAGTATGGCACGCACAGGCAGCATAGGACAGGCAAAGTATGGCACACAGGCAGGGTAGGGCAGGCAGAGTATGGCACACACAGGCAGGGTAGAGCAGGCAGAGTATGGCACACACAGGCAGGGTAGGGCAGGCAGAGTATGGCACACACAGGCAGCATAGGGCAGGCAGAGTATGGCACACACAGGCAGCATAGGGCAGGCAGAGTATGGCACACACAGGCAGGGTAGGGCAGGCAGAGTATGGCACACAAAGGCAGAATAGGACAGGCAGAGTATGGCACACACAGGCAGCATAGGGCAGGCAGAGTATGGCACACACAGGCAGGGTAGGGCAGGCAGAGTATGGCACACACAGGCAGGGTAGGGCAGGCAGAGTAGGGCAGGCAGAGTATGGCACACACAGGCAGGGTAGGGCAGGCAGAGTATGGCACACACAGGCAGCATAGCGCAGGCAGAGTATGGCACACACAGGCAGGGTAGGGCAGGCAGAGTATGGCACACACAGGCAGGGTAGGGCAGGCAGAGTATAGCACACACAGGCAGGGTAGGGCAGGCAGAGTATGGCACACACAGGCAGCATAGGGCAGGCAGAGTATGGCACACAAAGGCAGAATAGGACAGGCAGAGTATGGCACGCACAGGCAGAATAGCGCAGGCAGAGTATGGCACACACAGGCAGGGTAGGGCAGGCAGAGTATGGCACACACAGACAGCATAGGACAGGCAGAGTATGGCACACACAGGCAGCATAGGGTAGGCATAGTATGGCACACACAGGCAGCATAGGGCAGGCAGAGTGTGGCACGCACAGGTAGCATTGGACAGGCAAAGTATGGCACACAGGCAGGGTAGGGCAGGCAGAGTATGGCACACACAGGCAGGGTAGAGCAGGCAGAGTATGGCACACACAGGCAGGGTAGGGCAGGCAGAGTATGGCACACACAGGCAGCATAGGGCAGGCATAGTATGGCACACACAGGCAGCATAGGGCAGGCAGAGTATGGCACACACAGGCAGGGTAGGGCAGGCAGAGTATGGCACACAAGGCAGAATAGGACAGGCAGAGTATGGCACACACAGGCAGCATAGGGCAGGCAGAGTATGGCACACACAGGCAGGGTAGGGCAGGCAAAGTATGGCACACACAGGCAGCATAGGACAGGCAGAGTATGGCACACACAGGCAGCATTGGGCAGGCATAGTATGGCACACACAGGCAGCATAGGGCAGGCATAGTATAGCACACACAGGCAGAGTATGGCACACACAGGCAGCATAGGGCAAACAGAGTATAGCACACAGGCAGCAAAGGGCAGGCAGAGTATGGCACACACAGGCAGCAAAGGGCAGGCAGAGTATGGCACACACAGGCAGCATAGGGCAGGCAGAGTATGGCACACACAGGCAGTATAGCTCAGGCAGAGTATGGCACACACAGGCAGCATAGGGCAGGCAGAGTATGGCACACAGAGGCAGTATAGCTCAGGCAGAGTATGGCACACAGGCAGCATAGGGCAGGCAGAGTATGGCACACACAGGCAGCATAGGGCAGGCAGAGTATGGCACACACAGGCAGTACAGCTCAGGCAGAGTATGGCACACACAGGCAGCATAGGGCAGGCAGAGTATGGCACACACAGGCAGCATAGGGCAGGCATAGTATGGCACACACAGGCAGAGTATGGTACACACAGGCAGCATAGGGCAGTCAGAGTATGGCACACAGGCAGAATAGGGCAGGCAGAGTATGGCTAGATGAGGGCAGGGGTATATAGTGTATAGGAAAGAATGCCAGGCTAGTTGGGGGCAGAGGTATATAGTGTATAGGGAAGGGATGCCAGGCTGGATGAGGGAAAGATTCTCTAAAGAATATGGTTTAAAAAATTTTCATTATTGGGAGAATCTAAATAAATGTGAAAGGGTCTCTATGGGTGGGTGAAGGGGCAGAAAGAGACCCCATAGTAGTAATTAAGGCTAGAGGGATTGTTACCTTTTATTTCTGCTCCGGTTCCTCCTCACATACAAACAGAAGGCCACAGAGGTCACAGAGAAGAGCACCCCGAATATAATGGCCAGCATGTCACCTATTGGGGAGCACTGGTTAGTGAATAGAAATAGAATTCTATAAAGTCCCTTTCCCTCTCTCTGTAGGTCTCTGAACCCCTAAACTACCTGCTCATGGGATTCTGGCAGCCACCTAGGATAGTAGCCCTTCCATCCTCCTGGGGTGCCCACCACTCTTGGCTCAGACTTCCCATTTCAGCTCAGAACATAAGGATCTGTGTTTTATAATGGGAATATGTTTGTATACAGGAGGGATCCCCAACCAAGGGGGCAACATGTTGCTAACCCCCCCCCCCCTTTTGATGTTGTTCCGAGGGGTCCAAAGTAGGGGCCCATCTTTAAATTTCCTGCTTGAAGGCAAGTTTTGGAAGCACAGAGACACAGTTTTACCCCAAGCAGAGCCTCCTACAAGCAGCCTCATGGGGTTACCCAACGGCCAATCACAGTCCTTATTTGGCACCCCCAAGAAAGTTTTTCATGCTTGTGTGGTTCACCAACACTTCGTACACCTGAGTGTGACTCACAAGTGAAAAAGGTTGGGGATCCCTGATATACAGCATTGTAACCTTACCTGTACTGAGAGAGGCTTCCACACTTTCCCCTGTACCTGCAAGATAAATAGAGTGAGACCCCCATACAAAAACACCTCTAATGCCCCCATCCCATAGCAACGGTGCAGGAATGGCCTGGGGTGCCCTCGGCTGTGAGTCCGTAGGAAACTTACCTTGACTTGAGTGATTTGGGGAAGAGTTATCTGGAGCTGGAGAGGTGCCGGCAGGATTGGGGGCTGTCAGAGAGACAAAGCCATTACTGGTGTTCTACAGAACTGAGATCCATTCACAGATTGTGCTCCTGAGAATAAAGTTCTACCTGAACCCGGAGATCTCATGAAAGTTCTACTCACAGCATGAGTTCTAGAGGGGTTCCTTAGGCTGTACACTACATTGTATGGTGAGTGGGGTTCCATAGGCTGTACACTACATTGTATGGTGAGTGGGGTTCCTTAGGCTGTACCCTACATTGAATGGTGAGTGGGGTTCCTTAGGCTGTACCCTACATTGTATGGTGAGTGGGGTTCCTTAGGCTGTACCCTACATTGTATGGTGAGTGGGGTTCCTTAGGCTGTACCCTACATTGTATGGTGAGTGGGGTTCCTAAGGCTGTACCCTACATTGTATGGTGAGTGGGGTTCCTTACCCTGTACCCTACATTGCCAGGTGGGTTTGGGACCCTGAAGGCTCTGCATTACCTGCCCCAGGAAGTCTCCGCCCTGACACTTTTGGACTGAAGCTGCTCAGAACAAGTCGCCCATTTAGACTTTGAGGAGCACGGAAGTTGTTCTGCAGAATGTGATCGTGGTCGGCATGGATAGTGTCCTCCAATAGGTCCATCTGAGAGAGAAGGGGGACAGTCAGTGAGTGCTGGGGGAGGGGCCAAAGATGCAGTTATGGATCATGTAGAGGCTGAAGACTTGGGTAAGTCAGACGGGAGCCCTCCCGCACTCGCCCCGTTAGACTGTGGAACAGAACCAGTGGGCCAAGAGCCAGACTGGAGGCAATAGCTTGATCCAGATAAATGTGTGTTCTTTCAGCTGTGGGGCCACTAACTGCCCCTTAGTGCATTGTGGGATGTGTGACACTCACCTGCTCTGGGGACAAGAGGATGGTCTGGTTGAAGAGAGTCCAGTTGACAGTCTGGTAGCAGGGGGGGGTAGTGAGGGAGCCGTCATAGTGGTAATATCTGTCCAGCCTCTGGGGCAATAACCCCCGAATATCAAACCCTGGGATTTCTATGCTTTCACCTGGAGAGAGAGAGTCATGTGAATGTTCTGCCCACAACGAGCAGCTCCTCCTCCTCACCTGGTCTGACTCCTCCCACAGGGCCCCCCAGCCTCAACTCTATTCACTCCCTGCACTCACCCCAAGTTTCCACTCACACCCCGCACTCACCCCAGGCTCCACTCACTCCCCTCACTCACTCCTGCAGTCACACTCACTTCGAGCATTCATTCCCTCCACTCACTCCCTGCACTCACCCCAAGTTTCCACTCACTCCCTGCACTCACCCCAGGCTCCACTCACTCCTTGCACTCACCCCAGGCTCCACTCACTCCCTGCACTCACCCCAGGCTCCACTCACTCCCTGCACTCACCCCAGGCTCCACTCACTCCCTGCACTCACCCCAAGGCTCCACTCACTTCCTGCACTCACCCCAGGCTCCACTCACTCCCCGCACTCACCCCAGGCTCCACTCACTCCCCTCACTCCCTCCTGCAGTCACACTCACTTCCTGCATTCATTCCCTCCACTCACACCCCGCACTCACCCCAGCCTCCACTCACTCCCTGCACTCACCCCCAGCCTCCACTCACTCCCCGCACTCACCCCCAGCCTCCACTCACTCTCCGCACTCACTTCCTGCAGTCACTGCCCCAGAAACTGTTTTTTTATTAATATTTTTGTGAATTTGTTTTCCTGACATCTTTAACTCTTTATAGGGTTATGTATTTAAAGGCACTAAGTCTGCCCAGGTGCAGTAACCCATAGCAACCAATCAGCTGGTAGAATTTACTGCTTACCTGCTTAAAAGCAAATATCTTATTGGTTACTATAAGTTACTTCAAATGGGCCTTTTATTACTTATGGGGATAAAAGGGGTCTCCCTGTGCCCCCCACAACTCCCCCTGTGGCTCCGTCTTTAACTCTCTGTTGGGGTCTCCCTGTGCCCCCCTTATATTCATTCATTTTGCGCTCTCGGGGTTCCTGATTGGGCACTTACCCTCCTCAGTTATGTTCTGCAGGTAGGGAAGCAGGTTCTGAAAGGCAGGATTTTCCTCCTCCCCCTCCTGTATGGAGAACCAATCAGATAAATTCTATTCCTGCACCAAATAACCATACAGAATCCCAACACCCACAGCTCGACCAATGGGGTTAAAGTAATCTATGTACCTTATTCCTGGAATGGCAACAGCTTGCCACTCCTTGCCCTGTCCTAAATGGGGGGGGGGTTGTGGTTGGGATGGGGGGTTCTGGTGAGGATGGGGGGTAGTGGTTGGGGAGTTCTGGTGAGGATGGGGGGGGTAGTGGTTGGGATGGGGGGTTGTGGTGAGGATGGGGGGTAGTGGTTGGGATGGGGGGTTGTGGTGAGGATGGGGGGTAGTGGTTGGGATGGGGGGTTGTGGTGAGGATGGGGGGTAGTGGTTGGGATGGGGGGTTCTGGTGAGGATGGGGGGTAGTGGTTGGGATGGGCGGGTAGTGGTTGGGATGGGGGGTTCTGGTGAGGATGGGGGGTAGTGGTTGGGATGGGCGGGTAGTGGTTGGGATGGGGGGTTCTGGTGAGGATGGGGGGTAGTGGTTGGGAGGTAGTGGTTGGGATGGGGGGTAGTGGTTAGGATGGGGGGTAGTGGTTGGGATGGGGGGTTCTGGTGAGGATGGGGGGTAGTGGTTGGGATGGGGGTTCTGGTGAGGATGGGGGGTAGTGGTTGGGATGGGGGGTTCTGGTGAGGATGGGGGGTAGTGGTTGGGATGGGGGGTTCTGGTAAGGATGGGGGGTAGTGGCTGGGATGGGGGGTTCTGGTGAGGATGGGGGGTAGTGGTTGGGATGGGGGGTAGTGGTTGGGATGGGGGGTAGTGGTTGGGATGGGGGGTTCTGGTAAGGATGGGGGGTAGTGGTTGGGATGGGGAGTTCTGGTGAGGATGAGGGTAGTGGTTGGGATGGGGGGTTCTGGTAAGGATGGGGGGTAGTGGTTGGGATGGGGGATTCTGGTAAGGATGGGGGGTAGTGGTTGGGATGGGGGGTTCTGGTAAAGATGGGGGTAGTGGTTGGGATGGGGGGTTCTGGTGAGGATGGGGGGTAGTGGTTGGGATGGGGGGTTGTGGTGAGGATGGGGGGTAGTGGTTGGGATGGGGGGTTCTGGTGAGGATGGGGGGTAGTGGCTGGGATGGGCGGGTAGTGGTTGGGATGGGGGGTTCTGGTTGGGAGGTAGTGGTTGGGATGGGGGGTAGTGGTTAGGATGGGGGGTAGTGGTTGGGATGGGGGGTTCTGGTGAGGATGGGGGGTAGTGGTTGGGATGGGGGGTTCTGGTGAGGATGGGGGGTAGTGGTTGGGATGGGGGGTTCTGGTGAGGATGGGGGGTAGTGGTTGGGATGGGGGGTTCTGGTAAGGATGGGGGGTAGTGGCTGGGATGGGGGGTTCTGGTGAGGATGGGGGGTAGTGGTTGGGATGGGGGGTAGTGGTTGGGATGGGGGGTAGTGGTTGGGATGGGGGGTTCTGGTAAGGATGGGGGGTAGTGGTTGGGATGGGGAGTTCTGGTGAGGATGAGGGTAGTGGTTGGGATGGGGGGTTCTGGTAAGGATGGGGGGTAGTGGTTGGGATGGGGGATTCTGGTAAGGATGGGGGGTAGTGGTTGGGATGGGGGGTTCTGGTAAAGATGGGGGTAGTGGTTGGGATGGGGGGTTCTGGTGAGGATGGGGGGTTCTGGTGAGGATAGGGGGTAGTGGTTGGGATGGGGGGTTCTGGTGAGGATGGGGGGTAGTGGTTGGGATGGGGGGTTCTGGTGAGGATAGGGGGTAGTGGTTGGGATGGGGAGTTCTGTTGAGGATGAGGGTAGTGGTTGGGATGGGGGGTTCTGGTAAAGATGGGGGTAGTGGTTGGGATGGGGGGTTCTGGTGAGGATGGGGGGTAGTGGTTGGGATGGGGGGTTCTGGTGAGGATGGGGGGTAGTGGTTGGGATGGGGGGTTCTGGTAAGGATGGGGGGTAGTGGTTGGGATGGGGAGTTCTGGTGAGGATGAGGGTAGTGGTTGGGATGGGGGGTTCTGGTAAGGATGGGGGGTAGTGGTTGGGATGGGGGGTTCTGGTGAGGATGGGGGGTAGTGGTTAGATTTGGTACCTGTATGAAGACGCCCAACACAGCGAGTCCCCCCGGATGGGTTGATGCTTCAGTAGCGCTGCTGTACTCAGCAGAATAATGGACCACGTGCATCTGAAACAGAAATGGGGGTACACGGGATGTCACACATGTCTATGTGGCCTCTAACCTGTCACCCACAATAACAAACACCCCACGGGGCAAGTGGCCAATCACCCACCTCTCCTGGGAATCGCTGCCCATTCACTGTGTGTTCAGATCCAGGGTCATCTTGGGATCCCCAGTGGAAATGTAACTGGGTGGCCCTGTATGTCTGAGGGAGCCCCCCAATTATCAGGAGACTGTCGGGAAGATCCAGGACAACTGGAGACAGAGAAAATATGGGATTCATGGGTTTGCCCAGGGTGTGGCACAAGAGCAGGGGTGGGGCACAAGAGCAGGGGTGGGGCACAAAAGAAGGGGTGGGGCACAAGAGCAGGGGTGGGGCACAAGAGCAGGGGTGGGGCACAAGAGCAGGGGTGGGGCACAAGAGCAGGGGTGTGGCACAAAAGAAGGGGTGGGGCACAAAAGAAGGAGTGGGGCACCAGAGCAGGGGTGGGGCACAAGAGCAGGGGTGGGGCACAAAAGAAGGGGTGGGGCACCAGAGCAGGGGTGGGGCACAAAAGAAGGGGTGGGGCACAAGAGCAGGGGTGGGGCACAAGAGCAGGGGTGGCACACAGTGAGTATCTGTAAGGGACTGGCACAGTGGGGGCCAAGGTGCTTGCCTATAGAGACTGGGTGCCAGTCTTGGGGTTCCCACTCACCTGTGTGCCCGTTGTTCTCCAGGCTTAAAGTCCGGCTGGGGGGCACGTTATACCCAGACAGGAGAATCGGCCTCAGGTTGGAGTCGAATGTGGTTGCACTGGTGACAACATTTATTGGGGACTGTTCCGGACCCCCACAGTGCGGATAATCAGAATCCCATTGGTGAATATCTGATTGGGAACAAAAGGAAACATCCTCTCATCTACTGGCGACTTGTCCCTCATGTTATACCCCCCCCACACACGCACATTATATACCCCCTTACAGGGCAGATACAGCAAGATGCGCTTGTTCCGAATGGAGGTGCAAGGAGCAGATACTGGCAGATACATTAGATAGGTACAAGGGAGGGGAGTTACAGGGGGGCTGGGAAGTTGTGGGATCCCCCCCTGAATCAGTGGTACTGGCAGATACATTAGATAGGTACAAGGAAGGGGAGTTACAGGGGGGGGCTGGGAAGTTGTGGGATCCCCCCCCTGAATCAGTGGTACTGGCAGATACATTAGATAGGTACAAGGAAGGGGAGTTACAGGGGGGGCTGGGAAGTTGTGGGACCCCCCCCTGAATCAGTGGTACTGGCAGATACATTAGATAGGTACAAGGAAGGGGAGTTACAGGGGGGCTGGGAAGTTGTGGGATCCCCCCCCTGAATCAGTGGTACTGGCAGATACATTAGATAGGTACAAGGAAGGGGAGTTACAGGGGGGGCTGGGAAGTTGTGGGATCCCCCCCCCTGAATCAGTGGTACTGGCAGATACATTAGATAGGTACAAGGAAGAGGAGTTACAGGGGGGGCTGGGAAGTTGTGGGATCCCCCCCCTGAATCAGTGGTACTGGCAGATACATTAGATAGGTACAAGGAAGGGGAGTTACAGGGGGGGCTGGGAAGTTGTGGGATCCCCCCCCTGAATCAGTGGTACTGGCAGATACATTAGATAGGTACAAGGAAGGGGGGTTACAGGGGGGCTGGGAAGTTGTGGGACCCCCCCCCCTGAATCAGTGGTACTGGCAGATACATTAGATAGGTACAAGGAAGGGGAGTTACAGGGGGGGCTGGGAAGTTGTGGGATCCCCCCCCCTGAATCAGTGGTACTGGCAGATACATTAGATAGGTACAAGGAAGGGGAGTTACAGGGGGGGCTGGGAAGTTGTGGGACCCCCCCCCCCTGAATCAGTGGTACTGGCAGATACATTAGATAGGTACAAGGAAGGGGAGTTACAGGGGGGCTGGGAAGTTGTGGGACCCCCCCCTGAATCAGTGGTACTGGCAGATACATTAGATAGGTACAAGGAAGAGGAGTTACAGGGGGGGCTGGGAAGTTGTGGGATCCCCCCCCCCTGAATCAGTGGTACTGGCAGATACATTAGATAGGTACAAGGAAGGGGAGTTACAGGGGGGGCTGGGAAGTTGTGGGATCCCCCCCCCTGAATCAGTGGTACTGGCAGATACATTAGATAGGTACAAGGAAGGGGAGTTACAGGGGGGGCTGGGAAGTTGTGGGATCCCCCCCCCTGAATCAGTGGTACTGGCAGATACATTAGATAGGTACAAGGAAGGGGAGTTACAGGGGGGGCTGGGAAGTTGTGGGATCCCCCCCCCCTGAATCAGTGGTACTGGCAGATACATTAGATAGGTACAAGGAAGGGGAGTTACAGGGGGGGCTGGGAAGTTGTGGGATCCCCCCCCCCTGAATCAGTGGTACTGGCAGATACATTAGATAGGTACAAGGAAGGGGAGTTACAGGGGGGGCTGGGAAGTTGTGGGATCCCCCCCCCTGAATCAGTGGTACTGGCAGATACATTAGATAGGTACAAGGAAGGGGAGTTACAGGGGGGCTGGGAAGTTGTGGGATCCCCCCCCTGAATCAGTGGTACTGGCAGATACATTAGATAGGTACAAGGAAGGGGGGTTACAGGGGGGGCTGGGAAGTTGTGGGACCCCCCCCCTGAATCAGTGGTACTGGCAGATACATTAGATAGGTACAAGGAAGGGGAGTTACAGGGGGGCTGGGAAGTTGTGGGACCCCCCCCTGAATCAGTGGTACTGGCAGATACATTAGATAGGTACAAGGAAGGGGAGTTACAGGGGGGGGCTGGGAAGTTGTGGGATCCCCCCCCTGAATCAGTGGTACTGGCAGATACATTAGATAGGTACAAGGAAGGGGGGTTACAGGGGGGGCTGGGAAGTTGTAGGACCCCCCCCCTGAATCAGTGGTACTGGCAGATACATTAGATAGGTACAAGGAAGGGGAGTTACAGGGGGGGGTTGGGAAGTTGTGGGATCCCCCCCCCTGAATCAGTGGTACTGGCAGATACATTAGATAGGTACAAGGAAGGGGAGTTACAGGGGGGCTGGGAAGTTGTGGGATCCCCCCCCCTGAATCAGTGGTACTGGCAGATACATTAGATAGGTACAAGGAAGGGGAGTTACAGGGGGGCTGGGAAGTTGTGGGATCCCCCCCCCTGAATCAGTGGTACTGGCAGATACATTAGATAGGTACAAGGAAGGGGAGTTACAGGGGGGCTGGGAAGTTGTGGGATCCCCCCCCTGAATCAGTGGTACTGGCAGATACATTAGATAGGTACAAGGAATGGGGGTTACAGGGGGGGCTGGGAAGTTGTGGGACCCCCCCCCCTGAATCAGTGGTACTGGCAGATACATTAGATAGGTACAAGGAAGGGGAGTTACAGGGGGGGGCTGGGAAGTTGTGGGATCCCCCCCCTGAATCAGTGGTACTGGCAGATACATTAGATAGGTACAAGGAAGGGGAGTTACAGGGGGGGCTGGGAAGTTGTGGGATCCCCCCCTGAATCAGTGGTACTGGCAGATACATTAGATAGGTACAAGGAAGGGGAGTTACAGGGGGGGCTGGGAAGTTGTGGGACCCCCCCCTGAATCAGTGGTACTGGCAGATACATTAGATAGGTACAAGGAAGGGGGTTACAGGGGGGGCTGGGAAGTTGTGGGATCCCCCCCCCCTGAATCAGTGGTACTGGCAGATACATTAGATAGGTACAAGGAAGGGGAGTTACAGGGGGGGCTGGGAAGTTGTGGGACCCCCCCCTGAATCAGTGGTACTGGCAGATACATTAGATAGGTACAAGGAAGGGGAGTTACAGGGGGGGGTTGGGAAGTTGTGGGATCCCCCCCCCCCTGAATCAGTGGTACTGGCAGATACATTAGATAGGTACAAGGAAGGGGGGTTACAGGGGGGGCTGGGAAGTTGTGGGATCCCCCCCCCCCTGAATCAGTGGTACTGGCAGATACATTAGATAGGTACAAGGAAGGGGAGTTACAGGGGGGGCTGGGAAGTTGTGGGACCCCCCCCTGAATCAGTGGTACTGGCAGATACATTAGATAGGTACAAGGAAGGGGAGTTACAGGGGGGGCTGGGAAGTTGTGGGACCCCCCCCCTGAATCAGTGGTACTGGCAGATACATTAGATAGGTACAAGGAAGGGGAGTTACAGGGGGGGCTGGGAAGTTGTGGGATCCCCCCCCCCTGAATCAGTGGTACTGGCAGATACATTAGATAGGTACAAGGAAGGGGAGTTACAGGGGGGGCTGGGAAGTTGTGGGATCCCCCCCCCCCCCTGAATCAGTGGTACTGGCAGATACATTAGATAGGTACAAGGAAGGGGAGTTACAGGGGGGGCTGGGAAGTTGTGGGATCCCCCCCCCCCTGAATCAGTGGTACTGGCAGATACATTAGATAGGTACAAGGAAGGGGAGTTACAGGGGGGCTGGGAAGTTGTGGGATCCCCCCCCTGAATCAGTGGTACTGGCAGATACATTAGATAGGTACAAGGAAGGGGAGTTACAGGGGGGGCTGGGAAGTTGTGGGATCCCCCCCCCTGAATCAGTGGTACTGGCAGATACATTAGATAGGTACAAGGAAGGGGAGTAACAGGGGGGGCTGGGCAGTGTGGGACCCCCCCTGAATCAGTGGTACTGGCAGATACATTAGATAGGTACAAGGAAGGGGAGTTACAGGGGGGGCTGGGAAGTTGTGGGATCCCCCCCCCCCGAATCAGTGGTACTGGCAGATACATTAGATAGGTACAAGGAAGGGGGGTTACAGGGGGGCTGGGAAGTTGTGGGATCCCCCCCCCCCCGAATCAGTGGTACTGGCAGATACATTAGATAGGTACAAGGAAGGGGAGTTACAGGGGGGGCTGGGAAGTTGTGGGACCCCCCCCTGAATCAGTGGTACTGGCAGATACATTAGATAGGTACAAGGAAGGGGAGTTACAGGGGGGGCTGGGAAGTTGTGGGATCCCCCCCCCTGAATCAGTGGTACTGGCAGATACATTAGATAGGTACAAGGAAGGGGAGTTACAGGGGGGGCTGGGAAGTTGTGGGATCCCCCCCCTGAATCAGTGGTACTGGCAGATACATTAGATAGGTACAAGGAAGGGGAGTTACAGGGGGGGCTGGGAAGTTGTGGGATCCCCCCCCTGAATCAGTGGTACTGGCAGATACATTAGATAGGTACAAGGAAGGGGAGTTACAGGGGGGCTGGGAAGTTGTGGGATCCCCCCCCTGAATCAGTGGTACTGGCAGATACATTAGATAGGTACAAGGAAGGGGGGTTACAGGGGGGGGCTGGGAAGTTGTGGGATCCCCCCCCCCCTGAATCAGTGGTACTGGCAGATACATTAGATAGGTACAAGGAAGGGGAGTTACAGGGGGGGCTGGGAAGTTGTGGGATCCCCCCCCCCCTGAATCAGTGGTACTGGCAGATACATTAGATAGGTACAAGGAAGGGGAGTTACAGGGGGGGCTGGGAAGTTGTGGGATCCCCCCCCCTGAATCAGTGGTACTGGCAGATACATTAGATAGGTACAAGGAAGGGGAGTTACAGGGAGGGCTGGGAAGTTGTGGGATCCCCCCCCCTTAATCAGTGGTACTGGCAGATACATTAGATAGGTACAAGGAAGGGGAGTTACAGGGGGGGCTGGGAAGTTGTGGGATCCCCCCCCGAATCAGTGGTACTGGCAGATACATTAGATAGGTACAAGGAAGGGGAGTTACAGGGGGGGGCTGGGAAGTGTGGGACCCCCCCCTGAATCAGTGGTACTGGCAGATACATTAGATAGGTACAAGGAAGGGGAGTTACAGGGGGGCTGGGAAGTTGTGGGACCCCCCCCCTGAATCAGTGGTACTGGCAGATACATTAGATAGGTACAAGGAAGGGGAGTTACAGGGGGGGCTGGGAAGTTGTGGGATCCCCCCCCCCCCTGAATCAGTGGTACTGGCAGATACATTAGATAGGTACAAGGAAGGGGAGTTACAGGGGGGGCTGGGAAGTTGTGGGATCCCCCCCCCCCCTGAATCAGTGGTACTGGCAGATACATTAGATAGGTACAAGGAAGGGGAGTTACAGGGGGGGCTGGGAAGTTGTGGGATCCCCCCCCCCTGAATCAGTGGTACTGGCAGATACATTAGATAGGTACAAGGAAGGGGAGTTACAGGGGGGGCTGGGAAGTTGTGGGATCCCCCCCCCCTGAATCAGTGGTACTGGCAGATACATTAGATAGGTACAAGGAAGGGGAGTAACAGGGGGGGCTGGGAAGTTGTGGGATCCCCCCCCCCTGAATCAGTGGTACTGGCAGATACATTAGATAGGTACAAGGAAGGGGAGTTACAGGGGGGGCTGGGAAGTTGTGGGATCCCCCCCCTGAATCAGTGGTACTGGCAGATACATTAGATAGGTACAAGGAAGGGGAGTTACAGGGGGGGCTGGGAAGTTGTGGGATCCCCCCCCCCCTGAATCAGTGGTACTGGCAGATACATTAGATAGGTACAAGGAAGGGGAGTTACAGGGGGGCTGGGAAGTTGTGGGATCCCCCCCCCTGAATCAGTGGTACTGGCAGATACATTAGATAGGTACAAGGAAGGGGAGTTACAGGGGGGGCTGGGAAGTTGTGGGATCCCCTCCCCTGAATCAGTGGTACTGGCAGATACATTAGATAGGTACAAGGAAGGGGAGTTACAGGGGGGCTGGGAAGTTGTGGGATCCCCCCCCCTGAATCAGTGGTACTGGCAGATACATTAGATAGGTACAAGGAAGGGGAGTTACAGGGGGGGGGCTGGGAAGTTGTGGGACCCCCCCTGAATCAGTGGTACTGGCAGATACATTAGATAGGTACAAGGAAGGGGAGTTACAGGGGGGGCTGGGAAGTTGTGGGATCCCCCCCCTGAATCAGTGGTACTGGCAGATACATTAGATAGGTACAAGGAAGGGGAGTTACGGGGGGGGCTGGGAAGTTGTGGGACCCCCCCCTGAATCAGTGGTACTGGCAGATACATTAGATAGGTACAAGGAAGGGGAGTTACAGGGGGGGCTGGGAAGTTGTGGGATCCCCCCCCCCTGAATCAGTGGTACTGGCAGATACATTAGATAGGTACAAGGAAGGGGAGTTACAGGGGGGCTGGGAAGTTGTGGGATTCCCCCCCCTGAATCAGTGGTACTGGCAGATACATTAGATAGGTACAAGGAAGGGGAGTTACAGGGGGGCTGGGAAGTTGTGGGATCCCCCCCCCCTGAATCAGTGGTACTGGCAGATACATTAGATAGGTACAAGGAAGGGGAGTTACAGGGGGGGCTGGGAAGTTGTGGGACCCCCCCCCTGAATCAGTGGTACTGGCAGATACATTAGATAGGTACAAGGAAGGGGAGTTACAGGGGGGGCTGGGAAGTTGTGGGATCCCCCCCTGAATCAGTGGTACTGGCAGATACATTAGATAGGTACAAGGAAGGGGAGTTACAGGGGGGGCTGGGAAGTTGTGGGATCCCCCCCCCCTGAATCAGTGGTACTGGCAGATACATTAGATAGGTACAAGGAAGGGGAGTTACAGGGGAGCTGGGAAGTTGTGGGATTCCCCCCCTGAATCAGTGGTACTGGCAGATACATTAGATAGGTACAAGGAAGGGGAGTTACAGGGGGGCTGGGAAGTTGTGGGACCCCCCCCCCTGAATCAGTGGTACTGGCAGATACATTAGATAGGTACAAGGAAGGGGAGTTACAGGGGGGCTGGGAAGTTGTGGGATCCCCCCCCCTGAATCAGTGGTACTGGCAGATACATTAGATAGGTACAAGGAAGGGGAGTTACAGGGGGGGCTGGGAAGTTGTGGGATCCCCCCCCCTGAATCAGTGGTACTGGCAGATACATTAGATAGGTACAAGGAAGGGGAGTTACAGGGGGGGCTGGGAAGTTGTGGGACCCCCCCCTGAATCAGTGGTACTGGCAGATACATTAGATAGGTACAAGGAAGGGGAGTTACAGGGGGGGCTGGGAAGTTGTGGGATCCCCCCCCCCTGAATCAGTGGTACTGGCAGATACATTAGATAGGTACAAGGAAGGGGAGTTACAGGGGGGCTGGGAAGTTGTGGGATCCCCCCCCCCTGAATCAGTGGTACTGGCAGATACATTAGATAGGTACAAGGAAGGGGAGTTACAGGGGGGGCTGGGAAGTTGTGGGATCCCCCCCCTGAATCAGTGGTACTGGCAGATACATTAGATAGGTACAAGGAAGGGGAGTTACAGGGGGGGCTGGGAAGTTGAGGGATCCCCCCCCCCTGAATCAGTGGTACTGGCAGATACATTAGATAGGTACAAGGATGGGGAGTTACAGGGGGGGCTGGGAAGTTGTGGGATCCCCCCCCCCCTGAATCAGTGGTACTGGCAGATACATTAGATAGGTACAAGGAAGGGGGGTTACAGGGGGGCTGGGAAGTTGTGGGATCCCCCCCCCTGAATCAGTGGTACTGGCAGATACATTAGATAGGTACAAGGAAGGGGAGTTAAAGGGGGGCTGGGAAGTTGTGGGATCCCCCCCCCCTGAATCAGTGGTACTGGCAGATACATTAGATAGGTACAAGTGAGGGAATACAGGGGTAGGGGGGATAGCTCTCAGTACAAGTGAGGGAATACAGGGGTAGGGGGGATAGCTCTCAGTACAAGTGAGGGAATACAGGGGTAGGGGGGATAGCTCTCAGTGCAAGTGAGGGAATACAGGGGTATGGGAGATAGCTCTCAGTACAAGTGAGGGAATACAGGGGTATGGGGGATAGCTCTCAGTACAAGTGAGGGAATACAGGGGTATGGGGGATAGCTCTCAGTACAAGTGAGGGAATACAGGGGTAGGGGGGATAGCTCTCAGTACAAGTGAGGGAATACAGGGGTAGGGGGGATAGCTCTCAGTACAAGTGAGGGAATACAGGGGTAGGGGGATAGCTCTCAGTACAAGTGAGGGAATACAGGGGTAGGGGAGATAGCTCTCAGTACAAGTGAGGGAATACAGGGGTAGGGGAGATAGCTCTCAGTACAAGTGAGGGAATACAGGGGTATGGGAGATAGCTCTCAGTACAAGTGAGGGAATACAGGGGTAGGGGAGATAGCTCTCAGTACAAGTGAGGGAATACAGGGGTAGGGGAGATAGCTCTCAGTACAAGTGAGGGAATACAGGGGTATGGGAGATAGCTCTCAGTACAAGTGAGGGAATACAGGGGTAGGGGAGATAGCTCTCAGTACAAGTGAGGGAATACAGGGGTAGGGGGGATAGCTCTCAGTACAAGTGAGGGAATACAGGGGTAGGGGGGATAGCTCTCAGTACAAGTGAGGGAATACAGGGGTAGGGGAGATAGCTCTCAGTACAAGTGAGGGAATACAGGGGTAGGGGGGATAGCTCTCAGTACAAGTGAGGGAATACAGGGGTAGGGGAGATAGCTCTCAGTACAAGTGAGGGAATACAGGGGTAGGGGGGATAGCTCTCAGTACAAGTGAGGGAATACAGGGGTAGGGGAGATAGCTCTCAGTACAAGTGAGGGAATACAGGGGTAGGGGGATAGCTCTCAGTACAAGTGAGGGAATACAGGGGTAGGGGGGATAGCTCTCAGTACAAGTGAGGGAATACAGGGGTAGGGGGGATAGCTCTCAGTACAAGTGAGGGAATACAGGGGTAGGGGAGATAGCTCTCAGTACAAGTGAGGGAATACAGGGGTAGGGGGGATAGCTCTCAGTACAAGTGAGGGAATACAGGGGTAGGGGGGATAGCTCTCAGTACAAGTGAGGGAATACAGGGGTAGGGGGGATAGCTCTCAGTACAAGTGAGGGAATACAGGGGTAGGGGAGATAGCTCTCAGTACAAGTGAGGGAATACAGGGGTATGGGAGATAGCTCTCAGTACAAGTGAGGGAATACAGGGGTAGGGGAGATAGCTCTCAGTACAAGTGAGGGAATACAGGGGTAGGGGGGATAGCTCTCAGTACAAGTGAGGGAATACAGGGGTAGGGGGGATAGCTCTTAGTACAAGTGAGGGAATACAGGGGTAGGGGGGATAGCTCTTAGTACAAGTGAGGGAATACAGGGGTAGGGGGGATAGCTCTCAGTACAAGTGAGGGAATACAGGGGTAGGGGAGATAGCTCTCAGTACAAGTGAGGGAATACAGGGGTAGGGGAGATAGCTCTCAGTACAAGTGAGGGAATACAGGGGTAGGGGGGATAGCTCTCAGTACAAGTGAGGGAATACAGGGGTAGGGGAGATAGCTCTCAGTACAAGTGAGGGAATACAGGGGTAGGGGAGATAGCTCTCAGTACAAGTGAGGGAATACAGGGGTAGGGGAGATAGCTCTCAGTACAAGTGAGGGAATACAGGGGTAGGGGAGATAGCTCTCAGTACAAGTGAGGGAATACAGGGGTAGGGGAGATAGCTCTCAGTACAAGTGAGGGAATACAGGGGTAGGGGAGATAGCTCTCAGTACAAGTGAGGGAATACAGGGGTAGGGGAGATAGCTCTCAGTACAAGTGAGGGAATACAGGGGTAGGGGAGATAGCTCTCAGTACAAGTGAGGGAATACAGGGTTATGGGAGATAGCTCTCAGTACAAGTGAGGGAATACAGGGGTAGGGGAGATAGCTCTCAGTACAAGTGAGGGAATACAGGGGTAGGGGAGATAGCTCTCAGTACAAGTGAGGGAATACAGGGGTAGGGGGGATAGCTCTCAGTACAAGTGAGGGAATACAGGGGTATGGGAGATAGCTCTCAGTACAAGTGAGGGAATACAGGGGTAGGGGGGATAGCTCTCAGTACAAGTGAGGGAATACAGGGGTAGGGGAGATAGCTCTCAGTACAAGTGAGGGAATACAGGGGTAGGGGAGATAGCTCTCAGTACAAGTGAGGGAATACAGGGGTAGGGGAGATAGCTCTCAGTACAAGTGAGGGAATACAGGGGTAGGGGAGATAGCTCTTAGTACTAGTTGCCCCAGGGACTGGTCCGATTGCCATCTCTGAGTCAGGAAGGAATTTTTTCCCCTCTGGGGCAAATCAGAGAGGCTTCAGATGGGGTTTTTGCCTTCCTCTGGATCAGTAGCAGTTGGGCAGGTTTAATAAAGACATGGCCATGATACACAGTATCTAGTAGAATTAAGTCTAAAGTAACTGGACTTTTCTGAGTTCTTTTCTTGAAAACGTTTCACCCTCATCCGAGTGGCTTCTTCAGTTCAAAGGGCTGGTTGGGAATTCCCCAGCATTTGAACCCTTGACTTGTACATTGGGGCTGTAAGAGAATGGTCCAACATAGGGGGGGGGGTAACTCCTCAGGACAAGACTCAGCAGTCTCTCTACACCTCACTTAACATATAATTGTATGATTAGGGGTAATTTTTTTGTTGGCCACTAGATGTCAGCATTCCCTACAGCTGTGGCCTTAGGGCTGAGAGCCAATATATGCAGGGGCGATTCTGGCACAGGGTAAGTGGGTATCTCTGTGCTGGGTGTGGGATCATTATCCCCTAATGCCCCGGGGTGAGTGGGTATCTCTGTGCCGGAAGTGGGATCATTATCCCCTAATGCCCCGGGGTGAGTGGGTATCTCTATACCGGGAGTGGGATCATTATCCCCTAATGACAGGGGGTGAGTGGGTATCTCTGTGCCGGGAGTGGGATCATTATCCCCTAATGCCCCGGGGTGAGTTGGTATCTCTGTGCCATAAGTGGGATCATTATCCCCTAATGCCCCGGGGTGAGTGGGTATCTCTATACCGGGAGTGGGATCGTTATCCCCTAATGCCCCGGGGTGAGTGGGTATCTCTGTGCCGGGAGTGGAATCGTTACCCCCTAATGCCCCGGGGTGAGTGGGTATCTCTGTGCCGGGAGTGGAATCGTTACCCCCTAATGCCCCGGGGTGAGTGGGTATCTCTGTGCCGGGAGTGGAATCGTTACCCCCTAATGCCCCGGGGTGAGTGGGTATCTCTGTGCCGGAAGTGGGATCGTTATCCCCTAATGCCCCGGGGTGAGTGGGTATCTCTATACCGGGAGTGGGATCGTTATCCCCTAATGCCCCGGGGTGAGTGGGTATCTCTGTGCCGGGAGTGGGATCGTTATCCCCTAATGCCCCAGGGTGAGTGGGTATCTCTGTGCCGGGAGTGGGATCGTTATCCCCTAATGCCCCGGGGGTGAGTGGGTATCTCTGTGCCGGGAGTGGGATCGTTATCCCCTAATGCCCCGGGGGTGAGTGGGTATCTCTGTGCCGGGAGTGGGATCGTTATCCCCTAATGCCCCGGGGTGAGTTGGTATCTCTGTGCCAGGAGTGGGATCATTATCCCCTAATGATACAGGGTGAGTGGGTATCTCTTTGCCGGGAGTGGGATCGTTATCCCCTAATGCCCCGGGGGTGAGTGGGTATCTCTGTGCCGGGAGTGGGATCGTTATCCCCTAATTACACGGGGTGAGTGGGTATCTCTGTGCTGGGAGTGGGATCGTTATCCCCTAATGACACGGGGTGAGTGGGTATCTCTGTGCCGGGAGTGGGATCGTTATCCCCTAATGCCCCAGGGTGAGTGGGTATCTCTGTGCCGGGAGTGGGATCGTTACCCCCTAATGACAGAGGGTGAGTGGGTATCTCTGTGCCGGGAGTGGGATCGTTATCCCCTAATGCCCCGGGGTGAGTTGGTATCTCTGTGCCGGGAGTGGGATCGTTATCCCCTAATGCCCCGGGGTGAGTGGGTATCTCTGTGCCGGGAGTGGGATCGTTATCCCCTAATGCCCCGGGGGTGAGTGGGTATCTCTGTGCCGGGAGTGGGATCGTTATCCCCTAATGCCCCGGGGTGAGTGGGTATCTCTGTGCCGGGAGTGGGATCATTATCCCCTAATGATACAGGGTGAGTGGGTATCTCTTTGCCGGGAGTGGGATCGTTATCCCCTAATGCCCCGGGGTGAGTGGGTATCTCTTTGCCGGGAGTGGGATCGTTATCCCCTAATGCCCCGGGGTGAGTTGGTATCTCTGTGCCGGGAGTGGGATCGTTATCCCCTAATGACACGGGGTGAGTGGGTATCTCTGTGCCGGGAGTGGGATCGTTACCCCCTAATGACAGGGGGTGAGTGGGTATCTCTGTGCCGGGAGTGGGATCGTTATCCCCTAATGCCCCGGGGTGAGTTGGTATCTCTGTGCCGGGAGTGGGATCGTTATCCCCTAATGACACGGGGTGAGTGGGTATCTCTGTGCCGGGAGTGGGATCGTTACCCCCTAATGACAGGGGGTGAGTGGGTATCTCTGTGCCGGGAGTGGGATCGTTATCCCCTAATGCCCCGGGGTGAGTTGGTATCTCTGTGCCGGGAGTGGGATCGTTACCCCCTAATGACAGGGGGTGAGTGGGTATCTCTGTGCCGGGAGTGGGATCGTTATCCCCTAATGCCCCAGGGTGAGTGGGTATCTCTGTGCCGGGAGTGGAATCGTTATCCCCTAATGACAGGGGGTGAGTGGGTATCTCTGTGCCGGGAGTGGGATCGTTATCCCCTAATGACAGGGGGTGAGTGGGTATCTCTGTGCTGGAAGTGGGATCGTTATCCCCTAATGACACGGGGTGAGTGGGTATCTCTGTACCGGGAGTGGGATCGTTATCCCCTAATGACACGGGGTGAGTGGGTATCTCTGTGCCGGGAGTGGGATCGTTACCCCCTAATGACAGGGGGTGAGTGGGTATCTCTGTGCCGGGAGTGGGATCGTTATCCCCTAATGACACGGGGTGAGTGGGTATCTCTGTGCCGGGAGTGGGATCGTTATCCCCTAATGCCCCGGGGTGAGTGGGTATCTCTGTGCCGGGAGTGGGATCGTTACCCCCTAATGCCCCAGGGTGAGTGGGTATCTCTGTGCTGGGAGTGGGATCGTTATCCCCTAATGCCCCGGGGTGAGTGGGTATCTCTGTGCCGGGAGTGGGACAGTTATCCCCTAATGCCCCGGGGTGAGTGGGTATCTCTGTGCTGGGAGTGGGATCGTTATCCCCTAATGACAGGGGGTGAGTGGGTATCTCTGTGCCGGGAGTGGGATCGTTATCCCCTAATGCCCCAGGGTGAGGGGGTATCTCTGTGCCGGGAGTGGGATCGTTACCCCCTAATGCCCCGGGGTGAGTGGGTATCTCTGTGCTGGGTGTGGGATCGTTATCCCCTAATGACAGGGGGTGAGTGGGTATCTCTGTGCCGGGAGTGGGATCGTTATCCCCTAATGCCCCAGGGTGAGTGGGTATCTCTGTGCCGGGAGTGGGATCGTTATCCCCTAATGCCCCAGGGTGAGTGGGTATCTCTGTGCCGGGAGTGGGATCGTTACCCCCTAATGCCCCGGGGTGAGTGGGTATCTCTGTGCCGGGAGTGGGATCGTTACCCCCTAATGCCCCGGGGTGAGTGGGTATCTCTGTGCTGGGTGTGGGATCGTTATCCCCTAATGACAGGGGGTGAGTGGGTATCTCTGTGCCGGGAGTGGGGCCGTTACCCCCTAATGCCCCGGGGTGAGTGGGTATCTCTGTGCTGGGTGTGGGATCGTTATCCCCTAATGACAGGGGGTGAGTGGGTATCTCTGTGCCGGGAGTGGGATCGTTACCCCCTAATGCCCCGGGGTGAGTGGGTATCTCTGTGCCCGGAGTGGGATCGTTATCCCCTAATGACACAGAGTGGGTATCATCTCTCTATATTACACTTGCTCCCCACTCTGGGACAAGTCACTTGGGCAAATATCATTGGGGAGATCTCCTTCCTGTCACTGGGGGTATAACTTTCTTGGGGGGTGGGGGGGGCTTCTTTCTTCCATCTGGGAAGGTAACGCTGCTCCCACCAAAGTCAGTAAATCATAAGACATTGAATTCACAGTATTGAGAGGTGCCTCAGTCTGCATGGGAGGGAGAAGAAGGTATTACGGGGGGCGGGGTAACAATAATTACCTTGATAATTCCAGTGATGAGACTTATGTCCTAAAAGAGAGAAAAGAGAGAATTGTGAGTCATGCGTGCTCCCCCATTTCTCTTGGGAAATTCTCATTTACATGAATACACATGCCATTCTAAGAGCAGGAGAGGGCAAGTTCAGGGGCAGGAGATTTGCCAAGGAGCAAGATACCACCAGGAGTCCAGCTAGCCTGGGAGACTCGATTGCCAGGGCAGGTTATACTATACCAGGAGGGCAGTGATCATGAGTCCAAGTTGTCAAGTGTCTTTATTGAGCATTAAACCCATTAGTGTGTGACTCAGGGCTGTATTTAGGTCCGGTGCTCCCCTACTCACAGGCCGTCGGGTGCCCTTTCTCCAACTAATACCAACACCTAAGGGTGCACTACAGAAGCTTTTGGCCTCACCAGGAATTCATAACCAATGCATTGGAGAAGGATGTGAAATCCTGTATGGAAAGTAATTTGGGGTTGGGGTGGGTTTGGGTTAGAGTGGGGTTAGGGTTGGGATGGAGTTAGAGTTGGGTTTGAGTTAAATTGGGGTTATGGTTGGGGTGGGTTTAGGATGGCGTTAGGGTTAGAGTGGGGTTAGGGTTGGGGTGGGTTTGGGATGGTGTTAGGGTTGGGGTTAGAGTGGGGATAGGGTTGGTTTGGGATGGCATTAGGGTTGGGTTAGAGTTGAGTTAGGGTTGGGGTTGGTTTGGGATGGTGTTATGGTTGGGTTTGGGTTAGAGTGGGGTTAGGGTTGGGGTGGGTTTGGGTTAGAGTGGGGTTAGGGTGGGTTTGGGTTAGAGTGGGGTTAGGGTTGGGGTGGGTTTGGGTTAGAGTGGGGTTTGGGTTGGGGTGGGTTTGGGTTAGAGTGGGGTTTGGGTTAGAGTGGAGTTAGGGTTGGGGTGGGTTTGGGTTAGAGTGGGGTTAGGGTTGGGGTGGGTTTGGGTTAGAGTGGGGTTTGGGTTGGGGTGGGTTTGGGTTAGAGTGGGGTTTGGGTTAGAGGGGAGTTAGGGTTGGGGTGGGTTTGGGTTAGATTGGGCTTAGGGTTGGGGTGGGTTTGGGTTAGAGTGGGGTTTGGGTTGGGGTGGGTTTGGGTAAGAGTGGGGTTTGGGTTAGAGTGGGGTTTGGGTTAGAGTGGGGTTAGGGTTGGGGTGGGTTTGGGTTAGAGTGGAGTTAGGGTTGGGGTGGGTTTGGGTTAGATTGGGCTTAGGGTTGGGGTGGGTTTGGGTTAGAGTGGGGTTTGGGTTGGGGTGGGTTTGGGTATGAGTGGGGTTTGGGTTAGAGTGGGGTTTGGGTTAGAGTGGGGTTAGGGTTGGGGTGGGTTTGGGTAAGAGTGGGGTTTGGGTTAGAGTGGGGTTTGGGTTAGAGTGGGGTTTGGGTTGGGGTGGGTTTGGGTTAGAGTGGGGTTTGGGTTAGAGTGGGGTTTGGGTTAGAGTGGGGTTTGGGTTGGGGTGGGTTTGGGTTAAAGTGGGGTTTGGGTTAGAGTGGAGTTAGGGTTGGGGTGGGTTTGGGTTAGATTGGGCTTAGGGTTGGGGTGGGTTTGGGTTAGAGTGGGGTTTGGGTTGGGGTGGGTTTGGGTAAGAGTGGGGTTTGGATTGGGGTGGGTTTGGGTAAGAGTGGGGTTTGGGTTAGAGTGGGGTTTGGGTTAGAGTGGGGTTTGGGTTGGGGTGGGTTTGGGTAAGAGTGGGGTTTGGGTTAGAGTGGGGTTTGGGTTAGAGTGGGGTTTGGGTTGGGGTGGGGTTTTGGTTAGAGTGTGGTTTGGGTTAGAGTGGGGTTTGGGTTGGGGTGGGTTTGGGTTAGAGTGGGGTTTGGGTTAGAGTGGAGTTAGGGTTGGGGTGGGTTCGGGTTAGAGTGGGGTTTGGGTTGGGGTGGGTTTGGGTTAGAGTGGGGTTTGGGTTGGGGTGGGTTTGGGTAAGAGTTGGGTTTGGGTTAGAGTGGGGTTTGGGTTAGAGTGGGGTTTGGGTTGGGGTGGGGTTTTGGTTAGAGTGGGGTTTGGGTTAGAGTGGGGTTTGGGTTGGGGTGGGTTTGGGTTAGAGTGGGGTTTGGGTTAGAGTGGAGTTAGGGTTGGGGTGGGTTTGGGTTAGAGTGGGGTTTGGGTTGGGGTGGGTTTGGGTTAGAGTGGGGTTAGGGTTGGGGTGGGTTTGGGTAAGAGTGGGGTTTGGGTTAGAGTGGGGTTTGGGTTAGAGTGGGGTTTGGGTTGGGGTGGGTTTGGGTTAGAGTGGGGTTTGGGTTAGAGTGGGGTTTGGGTTGGGGTGGGTTTGGGTTAGAGTGGGTTTGGGTTAGAGTGGAGTTAGGGTTGGGGTGGGTTTGGGTTAGATTGGGCTTAGGGTTGGGGTGGGTTTGGGTTAGAGTGGGGTTTGGGTTGGGGTGGGTTTGGGTAAGAGTGGGGTTTGGATTGGGGTGGGTTTGGGTAAGAGTGGGGTTTGGGTTAGAGTGGGGTTTGGGTTAGAGTGGGGTTTGGGTTGGGGTAGGTTTGGGTAAGAGTGGGGTTTGGGTTAGAGTGGGGTTTGGGTTAGAGTGGGGTTTGGGTTGGGGTGGGGTTTTGGTTAGAGTGGGGTTTGGGTTAGAGTGGGGTTTGGGTTGGGGTGGGTTTGGGTTAGAGTGGGGTTTGGGTTAGAGTGGGGTTTGGGTTAGAGTGGAGTTAGGGTTGGGGTGGGTTTGGGTTAGAGTGGGGTTTGGGTTGGGGTGGGTTTGGGTAAGAGTTGGGTTTGGGTTAGAGTGGGGTTTGGGTTAGAGTGGGGTTTGGGTTAGAGTGGGGTTTGGGTTGGGGTGGGGTTTTGGTTAGAGTGGGGTTTGGGTTAGAGTGGGGTTTGGGTTGGGGTGGGTTTGGGTTAGAGTGGGGTTTGGGTTAGAGTGGAGTTAGGGTTGGGGTGGGTTTGGGTTAGAGTGGGGTTTGGGTTGAGGTGGGTTTGGGTTAGAGTGGGGTTAGGGTTGGGGTGGGTTTGGGTAAGAGTGGGGTTTGGGTTAGAGTGGGGTTTGGGTTAGAGTGGAGTTAGGGTTGGGGTGGGTTTGGGTAAGAGTGGGGTTTGGGTTAGAGTGGGGTTTGGGTTAGAGTGGGGTTTGGGTTAGAGTGGGGTTTGGGTTGGGGTGGGTTTGGGTTAGAGTGGGGTTTGGGTTAGAGTGGAGTTAGGGTTGGGGTGGGTTTGGGTTAGAGTGGGGTTTGGGTTGGGGTGGGTTTGGGTTAGAGTGGGGTTAGGGTTGGGGTGGGTTTGGGTAAGAGTGGGGTTTGGGTTAGAGTGGGGTTTGGGTTAGAGTGGAGTTAGGGTTGGGGTGGGTTTGTGTTAGAGTGGGGTTTGGGTTGGGGTGGGTTTGGGTTAGAGTGGGGTTAGGGTTGGGGTGGGGTTTGGGTAAGAGTGGGATTTGGGTTAGAGTGGGGTTTGGGTTAGAGTGGAGTTAGGGTTGGGGTGGGTTTGGGTAAGAGTGGGGTTTGGGTTAGAGTGGGGTTTGGGTTGGGGTGGGTTTGGGTTAGAGTGGGGTTTGGGTTAGAGTGGGGTTTGGGTTGGGGTGGGGTTTGGGTAAGAGTGGGGTTTGGGTTAGAGTGGGGTTTGGGTTGGGGTGGGGTTTGGGTAAGAGTGGGGTTTGGGTTAGAGTGGGGTTTGGGTTAGAGTGGGGTTTGGGTTGGGGTGGGGTTTGGGTAAGAGTGGGGTTTGGGTTAGAGTGGGGTTTGGGTTAGAGTGGGGTTTGGGTTGGGGTTGGGTTTGGGTAAGAGTGGGGTTTGGGTTAGAGTGGGGTTTGGGTTAGAGTGGGGTTTGGGTTGGGGTGGGGTTTGGGTAAGAGTGGGGTTTGGGTTAGAGTGGGGTTTGGGTTAGAGTGGGGTTAGGGTTGGGGTGGGGTTTGGGTAAGAGTGGGGTTTGGGTTAGAGTGGGGTTTGGGTTAGAGTGGGGTTTGGGTTGGGGTGGGTTTGGGTAAGAGTGGGGTTTGGGTTAGAGTGGGGTTTGGGTTAGAGTGGGGTTTGGGTTGGGGTGGGGTGGGGTTTGGGTTAGAGTGGGGTTTGGGTTAGAGTGGGGTTTGGGTTGGGGTGGGTTTGGGTTAGAGTGGGGTTTGGGTTAGAGTGGGGTTTGGGTTAGAGTGGGGTTTGGGTTGGGGTTGGGTTTGGGTAAGAGTGGGGTTTGGGTTAGAGTGGGGTTTGGGTTAGAGTGGGGTTTGGGTTGGGGTGGGGTTTGGGTAAGAGTGGGGTTTTGGGTTAGAGTGGGGTTTGGGTTAGAGTGGGGTTAGGGTTGGGGTGGGGTTTGGGTAAGAGTGGGGTTTGGGTTAGAGTGGGGTTTGGGTTAGAGTGGGGTTTGGGTTGGGGTGGGTTTGGGTAAGAGTGGGGTTTGGGTTAGAGTGGGGTTTGGGTTAGAGTGGGGTTTGGGTTGGGGTGGGGTGGGGTTTGGGTTAGAGTGGGGTTTGGGTTAGAGTGGGGTTTGGGTTGGGGTGGGTTTGGGTTAGAGTGGGGTTTGGGTTAGAGTGGGGTTTGGGTTAGAGTGGGGTTTGGGTTAGAGTGGGGTTTGGGTTGGGGTGGGGTTTTGGTTAGAGTGGGGTTTGGGTTAGAGTGGGGTTTGGGTTGGGGTGGGTTTGGGTTAGAGTGGGGTTTGGGTTAGAGTGGGGTTTGGGTTGGGGTGGGTTTGGGTTAGAGTGGGGTTTGGGTTGGGGTGGGTTTGGGTAAGAGTGGGGTTTGGGTTAGAGTGGGGTTTGGGTTAGAGTGGGGTTTGGGTTAGAGTGGGGTTTGGGTTGGGGTGGGTTTGGGTTAGAGTGGGGTTTGGGTTAGAGTGGGGTTTGGGTTAGAGTGGGGTTTGGGTTAGAGTGGGGTTTGGGTTGGGGTGGGGTTTGGGTTGGGGTGGGGTTTGGGTTGGGGTGGGGTTTGGGTTAGAGTGGGGTTTGGGTTAGAGTGGGGTTTGGGTTAGAGTGGGGTTTGGGTTAGAGTGGGGTTTGGGTTAGAGTGGAGTTAGGGTTGGGATGGGTTTGGGTTAGATTCGGCTTAGGGTTGGGGTGGGTTTGGGTAAGAGTGGGGTTTGGGTTAGAGTGGGGTTTGGGTTAGAGTGGGGTTTGGGTTAAAGTGGGGTTTGGGTTGGGGTGGGTTTGGGTTAGAGTGGGGTTTGGGTTAGAGTGGGGTTTGGGTTGGGGTGGGTTTGGGTTAGAGTGGGGTTTGGGTTAGAGTGGGGTTAGGGTTGGGGTGGGTTTGGGTTAGAGTGGGGTTAGGGTTGGGGTGGGTTTGGGTTAGAGTGGGGTTTGGGTTAGAGTGTGGTTTGGGTTGGGGTGGGGTTTGGGTTAGAGTGGGGTTTGGGTTAGAGTGGGGTTTGGGTTGGGGTGGGTTTGGGTTAGAGTGGGGTTAGGGTTGGGGTGGGTTTGGGTTAGAGTGGGGTTAGGGTTGGGGTGGGTTAGAGTGGGGTTTGGGTTGGGGTGGGTTTGGGTTAGAGTGGGGTTAGGGTTGGGGTGGGTTTGGGTTAGAGTGGGGTTTGGGTTGGGGTGGGTTCGGGTTAGAGTGGGGTTTGGGTTGCGGTGGGTTCGGGTTAGAGTGGGGTTTGGGTTAGAGTGGGGTTTGGGTTAGAGTGGGGTTGGGTTGGGGTGGGTTTGGGTTAGTAGAGTGGGGTTAGGGTTGGGGTGGGTTTGGGTTAGAGTGGAGTTTGGGTTGGGGTGGGTTTGGGTTAGAGTGGGGTTTGGGTTGGGGTGGGTTTGGGTTAGAGTGGGGTTTGGGTTGGGGTGGGTTTGGGTTAGAGTGGGGTTAGGGTTGGTGTGGGTTTGGGTTAGAGTGGGGTTTGGGTTGGGGTGGGTTTGGGTTAGAGTGGGGTTAGGGTTGGGGTGGGTTTGGGTTAGAGTGGGGTTTGGGTTAGAGTGGGGTTTGGGTTGGGGTGGGTTTGGGTTAGAGTGGGGTTTGGGTTGGGGTGGGTTTGGGTTAGTAGAGTGGGGTTTGGGTTAGAGTGGGGTTTGGGTTGGGGTGGGTTTGGGTTAGAGTGGGGTTAGGGTTGGGGTGGGGTTTGGGTAAGAGTGGGATTTGGGTTAGAGTGGGGTTTGGGTTAGAGTGGAGTTAGGGTTGGGTGGGTTTGGGTAAGAGTGGGGTTTGGGTTAGAGTGGGGTTTGGGTTGGGGTGGGTTTGGGTAAGAGTGGGGTTTGGGTTAGAGTGGGGTTGGGTTGGGGTGGGGTTTGGGTAAGAGTGGGGTTTGGGTTAGAGTGGGGTTTGGGTTGGGGTGGGGTTTGGGTAAGAGTGGGGTTTGGGTTAGAGTGGGGTTTGGGTTAGAGTGGGGTTTGGGTTGGGGTGGGGTTTGGGTAAG
This sequence comes from Xenopus tropicalis, assembly GCF_000004195.4. Classification (NCBI taxonomy): domain Eukaryota; kingdom Metazoa; phylum Chordata; class Amphibia; order Anura; family Pipidae; genus Xenopus; species Xenopus tropicalis. Next base: position 217,118,097 of record NC_030677.2, read on the forward strand.
AGTGGGGTTTGGGTTAGAGTGGGGTTTGGGTTAGAGTGGGGTTTGGGTTGGGGTGGGGTTTGGGTAAGAGTGGGGTTTGGGTTAGAGTGGGGTTTGGGTTAGAGTGGGGTTTGGGTTGGGGTGGGGTTTGGGTAAGAGTGGGGTTTGGGTTAGAGTGGGGTTTGGGTTAGAGTGGGGTTAGGGTTGGGGTGGGGTTTGGGTAAGAGTGGGGTTTGGGTTAGAGTGGGGTTTGGGTTAGAGTGGGGTTTGGGTTGGGGTGGGTTTGGGTAAGAGTGGGGTTTGGGTTAGAGTGGGGTTTGGGTTAGAGTGGGGTTTGGGTTGGGGTGGGATATGGGTAAGAGTGGGGTTTGGGTTAGAGTGGGGTTTGGGTTGGGGTGGGGTGGGGTTTTGGTTAGAGTGGGGTTTGGGTTAGAGTGGGGTTTGGGTTGGGGTGGGTTTGGGTTAGAGTGGGGTTTGGGTTAGAGTGGGGTTTGGGTTAGAGTGGGGTTTGGGTTAGAGTGGGGTTTGGGTTGGGGTGGGGTTTTGGTTAGAGTGGGGTTTGGGTTAGAGTGGGGTTTGGGTTGGGGTGGGTTTGGGTTAGAGTGGGGTTTGGGTTAGAGTGGGGTTTGGGTTGGGGTGGGTTTGGGTTAGAGTGGGGTTTGGGTTGGGGTGGGTTTGGGTAAGAGTGGGGTTTGGGTTAGAGTGGGGTTTGGGTAAGAGTGGGGTTTGGGTTAGAGTGGGGTTTTGGTTAGAGTGGGGTTTGGGTTAGAGTGGGGTTTGGGTTGGGGTGGGTTTGGGTTAGAGTGGGGTTTGGGTTAGAGTGGGGTTTGGGTTAGAGTGGGGTTTGGGTTAGAGTGGGGTTTGGGTTAGAGCGGGGTTTGGGTTGGGGTGGGGTTTGGGTTGGGGTGGGGTTTGGGTTGGGGTGGGGTTTGGGTTAGAGTGGGGTTTGGGTTAGAGTGGGGTTTGGGTTAGAGTGGGGTTTGGGTTAGAGTGGGGTTTGGGTTAGAGTGGAGTTAGGGTTGGGATGGGTTTGGGTTAGATTCGGCTTAGGGTTGGGGTGGGTTTGGGTAAGAGTGGGGTTTGGGTTAGAGTGGGGTTTGGGTTAGAGTGGGGTTTGGGTTAAGTGGGGTTTGGGTTAGGGTGGGTTTGGGTTAGAGTGGGGTTTGGGTTAGAGTGGGGTTTGGGTTGGGGTGGGTTTGGGTTAGAGTGGGGTTTTGGTTAGAGTGGGGTTAGGGTTGGGGTGGGTTTGGGTTAGAGTGGGGTTAGGGTTGGGGTGGGTTTGGGTTAGAGTGGGGTTTGGGTTAGAGTGGGGTTTGGGTTGGGGTGGGGTTTGGGTTAGAGTGGGGTTTGGGTTAGAGTGGGGTTTGGGTTGGGGTGGGTTTGGGTTAGAGTGGGGTTAGGGTTGGGGTGGGTTTGGGTTAGAGTGGGGTTAGGGTTGGGGTGGGTTAGAGTGGGGTTTGGGTTGGGGTGGGTTTGGGTTAGAGTGGGGTTAGGGTTGGGGTGGGTTTGGGTTAGAGTGGGGTTTGGGTTGGGGTGGGTTCGGGTTAGAGTGGGGTTTGGGTTGGGGTGGGTTCGGGTTAGAGTGGGGTTTGGGTTAGAGTGGGGTTTGGGTTAGAGTGGGGTTTGGGTTAGAGTGGGGTTTGGGTTGGGGTGGGTTTGGGTTAGTAGAGTGGGGTTAGGGTTGGGGTGGGTTTGGGTTAGAGTGGGGTTTGGGTTAGAGTGGGGTTTGGGTTAGAGTGGGGTTTGGGTTGGGGTGGGTTTGGGTTAGTAGAGTGGGGTTAGGGTTGGGGTGGGTTTGGGTTAGAGTGGAGTTTGGGTTGGGGTGGGTTTGGGTTAGAGTGGAGTTTGGGTTGGGGTGGGTTTTGGGTTAGAGTGGGGTTTGGGTTGGGGTGGGTTTGGGTTAGAGTGGGGTTAGGGTTGGGGTGGGTTTGGGTTAGAGTGGGGTTTGGGTTGGGGTGGGTTTGGGTTAGAGTGGGGTTAGGGTTGGGTGGGTTTGGGTTAGAGTGGGGTTGGGTTAGAGTGGGGTTTGGGTTGGGGTGGGTTTGGGTTAGAGTGGGGTTTGGGTTGGGGTGGGTTTGGGTTAGTAGAGTGGGGTTAGGGTTGGGGTGGGTTTGGGTTAGAGTGGGGTTTGGGTTAGAGTGGGGTTTGGGTTAGAGTGGGGTTTGGGTTGGGGTGGGTTTGGGTTAGTAGAGTGGGGTTAGGGTTGGGGTGGGTTTGGGTTAGAGTGGAGTTGGGTTGGGGTGGGTTTGGGTTAGAGTGGGGTTTGGGTTGGGGTGGGTTTGGGTTAGAGTGGGGTTTGGGTTGGGGTGGGTTTGGGTTAGAGTGGGGTTAGGGTTGGGGTGGGTTTGGGTTAGAGTGGGGTTTGGGTTGGGGTGGGTTTGGGTTAGAGTGGGGTTAGGGTTGGGGTGGGTTTGGGTTAGAGTGGGGTTTGGGTTAGAGTGGGGTTTGGGTTGGGGTGGGTTTGGGTTAGAGTGGGGTTTGGGTTGGGGTGGGTTTGGGTTAGTAGAGTGGGGTTAGGGTTGGGGTGGGTTTGGGTTAGAGTGGGGTTTGGGTTAGAGTGGGATTGTGTGGGACTTACATTTAGCAAATTCAGACATTTAACAATAAAAACCCCAGACTCACCGAGATGCCCTTTCCCCACAGACGAGAGGAACACGGGTCCCTCAGACAAAGCAACAGCTTGCAGGCTCCGCCCTCTAGAAAGGTCTCTCCCCTGGCCCCTCCCAGTACAGAGTTAATTTACGCACTAATTGTTGTGAGTGGAGCTGCCCATACACTGAAAGATCCCCAATGTGATCACTTTGCAGTAGGTGATATGGAACTGATCCAACTGTTTGTCCCTCAGCCAAACAATCAAATCCCATTGGCCGAATCAAATTAAATCGCAGCCTCAGGGAGTCGCGCTCTTCTTGCCCTGTTGGAATCTTCTGTTGCCTGTTTCTGTTCCAGATAATTTTGAGCCAGATGTGTGTTGGGCAGATGTGTGTTGGGCAGATGTGTGTTGGGCAGATGTGTGTTGGGCAGATGTGGTTTGGGCAGATGTGGGTTGGGCAGATGTGTGTTGGGCAGATGTGTGTTGGGCAGATGTGTGTTGGGCAGATGTGGTTTGGGCAGATGTGGGTTGGGCAGATGTGGGTTGGGCAGATGTGGGTTGGGCAGATGTGTGTTGGGCAGATGTGGGTTGGGCAGATGTGGGTTGGGCCAGATGTGTGTTGGCAGGTGTGTTGGGCAGATGTGTGTTGGGCAGATGTGGTGCGGGTTGGGCAGATGTGTGTTGGGGCAGATGTGGGTTGTTCAGATGTGGGTTGTTCAGATGTGGGTTGGGCAGATGTGGGTTGGGCAGATGTGTGTTTGGCAGATGTGTGTTGGGCAGATGTGTGTTGGGCAGATGTGGGTTGGGCAGATGTGGGTTGGGCAGATGTGGGTTGGGCAGATGTGGGTTGGGCAGATGTGTGTTGGGCAGATGTGGGTTGGGCAGATGTGTGTTGTGCAGATGTGGGTTGGGCAGATGTGGGTTGTGCAGATGTGGGTTGGGCAGATGTGGGTTGGGCAGATGTGGGTTGGGCAGATGTGGGTTGGGCAGATGTGGGTTGGGCAGATGTGTGTTGGGCAGATGTGGGTTGGGCAGATGTGGGTTGGGCAGATGTGTGTTGGGCAGATGTGCGTTGGGCAGATGTGCGTTGGGCAGATGTGCGTTGGGCAGATGTGGGTTGGGCAGATGTGTGTTGGGCAGATGTGCGTTGGGCAGATGTGCGTTGGGCAGATGTGTGTTGGGCAGATGTGGGTTGGGCAGATGTGGGTTGGGCAGATGTGTGTTGGGCAGATGTGCGTTGGGCAGATGTGTGTTGAGCAGATGTGGGTTTGGCAGATGTGGGTTGTGCAGATGTGTGTTGGGCAGATGTGTGTTGGGCAGATGTGTGTTGAGCAGATGTGTGTTGGGCAGATGTGGGTTGGGCAGATGTGTGTTGGGCAGATGTGTGTTGGGCAGATGTGTGTTGGGCAGATGTGTGTTGAGCAGATGTGTGTTGGGCAGATGTGGGTTGGGCAGATGTGGGTTGGGCAGATGTGTGTTGGGCAGATGTGCGTTGGGCAGATGTGTGTTGAGCTGGCCATACACGTGGCGATCCGACGATGTTTCCTACGACCATCGGTCGCACGAAACATCGTCAGATCCGCCACACACCATTCAGGGCTGAATCGGCAGGTAAGGAGGTAGAAACAATAGGATTTCTACCTCCTTCTGCCGATTCAGCGCTGAAGGGAGAATTTGGTCAGGCGCCTTCTATGGCGCCCGATCAAAATTTTCTAACCTGGCCGATCGGCAAGCCGACCGATTTCAGCAGCTTCCTGCGATATCGGTCGACTCGCTGACATACCATACACGCACCGATTATCGTACGAAACAAGGTTTCGTACGATAATATCGGTGCGTGTATGGCCACCTTTGGGCAGATGTGGGTTGTTCAGATGTGGGTTGTTCAGATGTGGGTTGGGCAGATGTGTGTTGGGCAGATGTGTGTTGGGCAGATGTATGTTGGGCAGATGTGGGTTGGGCAGATGTGGGTTGGGCAGATGTGGATTGGGCAGATGTGGGTTGGGCAGATGTACGTTGGGCCGGCCATCTAGGAGCCCCATACACAGGCCAATAACTGCCCATTTGGTCTTTTGTCAACCTTCATCAGTCCTTGTATGGCCTCCTTAATAATAAATGGGAATAGTTTTAGGTCATTCTCAACCTGCCCCCCCATTCACTTATTCCCCCCCCTCCCCCCATGCACTGGGCTGTGGGGCAATCGGCCTCCATCCTGTGATAAATGGGTGTGGGAATATCACATATTTGCCTCTCCCTGTGTATTTATCTCACTCCGCACCCCATTCATTGATTGGAAACCGTGAGTTAATCAGTAATCTGCCCTTGGAAACCCAACTCTCTATCTGCTCTGTGTGCTAATGGCAAGTTATTAAGGGATAATGTACCCCCTGCTGTAAATGATAAGGATATTAGCAGTCACTGAGGGGTTCTGTGCCCCCCATATAAAGGCACAAGGCTGCAGGCTGAGTTATACAGGGAACTCTGAGTATCACTCATGTATTATAAGGGATAATGTACCCCCTACTGTAAATGATAAGGATATTAGCAGTCACTGAGGGGTTCTGTGCCCCCCATATAAAGGCACAAGGCTGCAGGCTGAGTTATACAGGGAACTCTGAGTATCACTCATGTATTATAAGGGATAATGTACCCCCTACTGTAAATGATAAGGATATTAGCAGTCACTGAGGGGTTCTGTGCCCCCCATATAAAGGCACAAGGCTGCAGGCTGAGTTATACAGGGAACTCTGAGTATCACTCATGTATTATAAGGGATAATGTACCCCCTACTGTAAATGATAAGGATATTAGCAGTCACTGAGGGGTTCTGTGCCCCCCATATAAAGGCACAAGGCTGCAGGCTGAGTTATACAGGGAACTCTGAGTATCACTCATGTATTATAAGGGATAATGTACCCCCTACTGTAAATGATAAGGATATTAGCAGTCACTGAGGGGCTCTGTGCCCCCCATATAAAGGCACAAGGCTGCAGGCTGAGTTATACAGGGAACTCTGAGTATCACTCATGTATTATAAGGGATAATGTACCCCCTACTGTAAATGATAAGGATATTAGCAGTCACTGAGGGGCTCTGTGCCCCCCATATAAAGGCACAAGGCTGCAGGCTGAGTTATACAGGGAACTCTGAGTATCACTCATGTATTATAAGGGATAATGTACCCCCTACTGTAAATGATAAGGATATTAGCAGTCACTGAGGGGTTCTGTGCCCCCCATATAAAGGCACAAGGCTGCAGGCTGAGTTATACAGGGAACTCTGAGTATCACTCATGTATTATAAGGGATAATGTACCCCCTACTGTAAATGATAAGGATATTAGCAGTCACTGAGGGGTTCTGTGCCCCCCATATAAAGGCACAAGGCTGCAGGCTGAGTTATACAGGGAACTCTGAGTATCACTCATGTATTATAAGGGATAATGTACCCCCTACTGTAAATGATAAGGATATTAGCAGTCACTGAGGGGTTCTGTGCCCATATAAAGGCACAAGGCTGCAGGCTGAGTTATACAGGGAACTCTGAGTATCACTCATGTATTATATGGGATACTGTACCCCCTACTGTAAATGATAAGGATATTAGCAGTCACTGAGGGGTTCTGTGCCCCCCATATAAAGGCACAAGGCTGCAGGCTGAGTTATACAGGGAACTCTGAGTATCACTCATGTATTATAAGGGATAATGTACCCCCTACTGTAAATGATAAGGATATTAGCAGTCACTGAGGGGTTCTGTGCCCCCCATATAAAGGCACAAGGCTGCAGGCTGAGTTATACAGGGAACTCTGAGTATCACTCATGTATTATAAGGGATACTGTACCCCCTACTGTAAATGATAAGGATATTAGCAGTCACTGAGGGGTTCTGTGCCCCCCATATAAAGGCACAAGGCTGCAGGCTGAGTTATACAGGGAACTCTGAGTATCACTCATGTATTATAATAAACACGCAAGGTTAACCCTACTTGCACCATGACCTAAAGTTTTATTATTTAGGGGGTGCCGTTCCCCCACCCCGCACCCCAGGAATACTGTATAGTGAGGCCGGGGGGTGCCGGTGATTTATTTCTACATTACAGTATATCCAGCCCTAATATTGATACAGCATTAGCAGGACTAGGGAGGACCCGAGGGAGGTCCATTCCATGTCCCATTGGTCACTGATAATCAGTTTGATAATAAATCAATGTTCTGCTGGATTTGGGACAAGTCTCCGGTACCGGCACTTAGCGATGTGCGCAAGTTCTAGAGATCAGAACCAGGTAGATGTTAAGTCGGTCAGTGATATCCGTCCCTGGACTGAAAGACCCAACATTGGCTGATAATTCATTACAAGAAGAAAAGAAAGGTCCATATTTATAAACAGTCACCCAAGGGCCCATGTGTAGGGTTGTGGCCCTCAGGTACCTGTATATAAAAAAAAGGCCCATAGAGCGACTGCGCCTCAATCTGGGGGTGGAGCTAAAGAGGAGGAGGGCAGTTCCGTGATTGGTGCATTTGCAGATTGTATTGGAGGTTGGGGTGACCACCGCTGGGGGCAGCATGGGACCAAATTGCATCTCTGTAGATACAATGTATAAATATAAAATGGCTTCCAAGCCAGTCTCTTTGATAGGACCCAAGAAATAACCGCCCCCAGCCCCCACTCATGAGAAGAAACATCACATGGAAGGAAAAGAAAGAACTTTATTTCACCGGCCATAAAATGTTTGACCCCATCATGTGACTCTCATTGCACCTGTGAGGGTTGGGCTAGAGCTTGGTATCTAGGGTTGGGGCAATTGGCAAGTTCTAACTATTCTATCCAACACGCCATCACCATTCCATCCCAAACACTGTCACCATTCTATACGGCATATCATCACCATTCCATCCCAAACACTGTCACCATTCTATACGGCATATCATCACCATTCTATCCCAAACACTGTCACCATTCTATACGGCATATCATCACCATTCCATCCCAAACACTGTCACCATTCTATACGGCATATCATCACCATTCTATCCCAAACACTGTCACCATTCTATACGGCATATCATCACCATTCTATCCCAAACACTGTCACCATTCTATACGGCATATCATCACCATTCCATCCCAAACACTGTCACCATTCTATACGGCATATCATCACCATTCCATCCCAAACACTGTCACCATTCTATACGGCATATCATCACCATTCCATCCCAAACACTTTCCTGCATTGGTTAATGAATTATATATACCTAATTTCAGTTGCAATCAAATTGTTAATAGTGTACGTCTGACATAAAGGGGGTTGTCTGTTTTCTTAATCTTTTTTAATCTATCCCAAACACTGTCACTATTCTGTCCCACATTCCATCACCATTTTATCCCACACATCATCACCTCTATACCACACATCATCACCATTCTATCCCAAACACTGTCACCATTCTATTCTACACATCACCACAATACCATCCCAAAGACTGCCACCATTCTATCCTAAATACAGCCACCATTCCATCCCACACATCATTACCATTCTATCCCACACATTATCACCATTCCATCCCACACATCATCACCATTCTATCACACATCATCACCACTCCATCTACTAGACTGTCACTTTTCTATCCCACACATTATCACCATTCCATCCCACACTTCATCACCATTCCATCCCAAAGACTGCCACCATTCTATCTTAAATACAGCCACCATTCCATCCCACACATCATTACCATTCTATCCCACACATTATCACCATTCCATCCCACACATCATCACCATTCTATCACACATCATCACCATTCCATCTACTAGACTGTCACTTTTCTATCCCACACATTATCACCATTCTGTCCCACATATCATCACCATTCCATTCCAAAGACTGCCACCATTCTATCCCACACATCATCACCATTCCATCCCAAATATTGTAATCATTCTTTGCCACACTTCATCACCATTCATCCCAAAGACTGCCACTATTCTATCCCACACTTCATCGCCATTCCATCCCAAAGACTGCCACCATTCTATCCTAAATACTGCCACCATTCCATCCAACACATCATCATGATTCTATCTCACACATGATCACCATTCCATCCCAAAGACTGCCACCATTCTATCCCAAATGCTGCCACCATTCTAGCCCACACATCATCACCATTCCATCCAAAAGACTGCTAACATTCTGTCCCAAATACTGTCCCCATTCCATCCCACACATCATCACCATTCCATCTACAAGACTGTCACTATTCTATCCCACACATTATCACCATTCCATCCTAACCACTGTCATCATTCTGTCCCACATATCATCACTATTTTATCCTAAACACTGTCGCCATTCCATTCCAAAGACTGCCACCATTTTATCCCACACATCATCACCATTCCATTCCAAAGACTGCAACCATACTATCTCAAATACTGCCACCATTCCATCCCACACATCATCAGCATTTTATCCCACACATCATCAGCATTCTATCCCAAACACTCACTATTTTATCCCACATACCATCACCTTTTATCCTAAACACTCTCACCATTCCATCCCACACATTATCACCATTCCATTCCAAACACTCTCACAATTGTATTCCAAACACTGTCACCATTCTTTCCCACACATAATTACCATTCTATCCCACACATCATCACCATTCCATCCCAAACACTGTCACCATTCTATCCCACACATCATCACCATTCCATCCCAAACACTGTCACCATTCTATCCTGGACATTATCACAATTCCATCCCAAACACTGTCACCATTCTATCCTGGACATTATCACAATTCCATCCCAAAGACGGTCACCAATCTATCCTGCACATCATCACCATTCCATCCCAAAGACTGTCACCATTCTATCCCATAGACCTTTGTGTAAGGAAGAAGCACACCAGCATACTAACAAATACATTTAACACATTTATTGCAGAAAGATGTGGCACAAGCTTTCGGGTAATATCCCCTTCTTCAGGTGCACCTATTCCACACATCATCACAATTCCATCTACAAGACTGTAACCATTCTATCCCACACATCTTCACCGTTCTATCCCAAAGACTGTCACTATTCTATCCCACACATAATCACCATTCTATCCCAAACACTGTCACCATTCTTTCCCACACATAATTACCATTCTATCCCACATATCATCACCATTCCATCTAAGGGGCCGAATATGATAATTAAGTACCGATCCATCAAAGTCATTTCGCATGCGTTAATCTGCATATCCCATGCGCAAAAAAATGCATCATCGCAAAACGTTATTTCCCTTGCATTGCGGTAATTAGGGAATAGAAACAATACTATGACCCAGGGACTGGTCCGATTGCCATCTTGGAGTCAGGAAGGAATATTTTCCCCTCTGAGGCAAATTAGAGAGGCTTCAGATGGGGTTTTTTGCCTTCCTCTGGATCAACTAGTAGTTAGGCAGGTTATATACAGGCATTATGGTTGAACTTGATGGACGTATGTCTTTATTCAACCCAACTTACTATGTTACTATGTTACTATGTTACTAGCGCATGATTCACAAACACATAAGAAGCGCTAAATATCGCATTAGTCTGTGTGAATATTAACCCCTACTTGGGGCAGGCGGTAATTATAGAAAAGTACAGTTACTGAGCTTTTGGCAACACAATAAGGACTTTGCAGGGTTATTTATTCAGTCAGTGTTGGCCCCAGAGTGATGCAGCCGCCAGTTTGCAGGGAAATGGGCATTTGCAGAACAGTAATTTTCAGTAAGTAACAGTTATGTGCGGAATATGTCGCGCGCTGTGTAATATATCGCTTGAAAATCTGTCATCGCGAGATAAATAACGCCAAGAACATCGCTTCTTAATTATGACAAATGGCCTTTTGGTGAATCGAGCGTTAACTCGCAAAAAATAAGAAGCGATAACATTTTTAACGCATGCTATAAATAGCGCTCGTTTTATCGACCCTTTGTGAATCGGCCCCTAAGACTGTACATTTGGTCAGAATGTTGTCCAAATGGGATCCAATAATAGGTATATATCCCAAGTACCCAAGTGCCATATACTTGTGTAGAGATGGGCTCCTCTTGGCACTTAGCAACACGTCAGTGGAGAGTGGGACAGGCTCGTAGGGACAGGCTCGTAGGGACAGGCTCGTAGGGACAGGCTCGTAGGGACAGGCTCGTAGGGACAGGCTCGTAGGGACAGGCTCGTAGGGACGCAGTGATCCCCTCCTGGTATTGATCCAAAGCTGCAAAAATGTCACCTCTATCCCAACAAGTCATATAACCCAGTTAATATCCCATCATATTAGCTCATATCTAGTGTAAACACAGCTTCATTGTCACACAAGATAACATTAAAGGGGAACTAAAGCAATATTATTTTCATTGGTGGAATTACTCTGTGATTAAGTTGCCCATTTCTAGGGCCTTGACTTGAGTTCTCACAGTTTCCCTCACTCATATTCACTCTCCATACTGTCTGTCTCATTAAACATTTGTACTAATTCATGGTTCATAATCCAGGGTCTTGGAGCAGTAGAACTAGAGGAATATACTGAGGACTGAAAATCCCAGTCCATTGTTATAAAGAGAAGGTGCCAGTGCATTAGGGGCTGGGGTAAGTGGCAGGCACTGGGGCAGATACTACACAGCAATACACTGAACTATCAGGAGCAGTCATGTAACTACCATGCAGCAAACCCAGTGACTATAAGGGGGACCCCAGGGACAGGGGGTACCCAGATTGCAGAGTCTGTTCTATCGTAGCCCCCAGCCACTTCTCTGCCCACCACAAATGAGAGAGTGAGCTAGAGGGCAGGCATTGGGGATCTAGAGGGCAGGCATTGGGGGGCTAGAGGGCAGGCATTGGGGAGCTAGGGGGCAGGCATTGGGGGGCTAGAGGGCAGGCATTGGGGGGCTAGGGGGCAGGCATTGGGGAGCTAGGGGGCAGGCATTGGGGAGCTAGAGGGCAGGCATTGGGGGGCTAGGGGGCAGGCATTGGGGAGCTAGAGGGCAGGCATTGGGGAGCTAGAGGGCAGGCATTGGGGGCTAGAGGGCAGGCATTGGGGAGCTAGAGGGCAGGCATTGGGGGCTAGAGGGCAGGCATTGGGGGCTAGAGGGCAGGCATTGGGGGGCTAGAGGGCAGGCATTGGGGGGCTAGAGGGCAGGCATTGGGGGGCTAGAGGGCAGGCATTGGGGGGCTAGAGGGCAGGCATTGGGGGGCTAGAGGGCAGGCATTGGGGGACTAGAGGGCAGGCATTGGGGAGCTAAAGGTGTGCACTATGCTCACAAAGATTATGCGGGTGCCATTCGGATATAGTTACTCACTAATCAAGAGATATACAGGAATATGTACTGAATTATTCTGAATGATTATGAAATAGACAGAGATATAAAAGTACAAAGGAATGAATGAAGTGTTACCTGGGGGGTGAGCATCCTCCGGCCTCTCCTCTTCTTCCTCCTCCGTGTTACTGCCTGCACCCACTCCCAGGAGACAGCTCCCCAACTGTATGAGGTACAGCACCCGAAGGTCCATTGCCAGTCAGTGCCCCTGTGGCCCCGGTACCCAACACCCCAAGTTACTGTACCTGTGCCCCGGTACCCAACACCCCAAGTTACTGTACCTGTGCCCCGGTACCCAGCAGCGCCAGGGCTTCTATACAGAGATTCTTCTCTTTCCCTTCTATTAGAATCTGAGTTATTGCTCTCTGCCCTCTCAGCTCCCTAATCTCCTGGGACTTTGTGCTTCACTGCAGTCTCTCCCTATTATCTGTGTGTCTCTCTCCGTCCCTCAGCCTCTCTGGGTCCCAGCAGTCTCTCCCTATTACCTGTGTGTCTCTCTCCGTCCCTCAGCCTCTCTGGGTCCCAGCAGTCTCTCCCTATTACCTGTGTGTCTCTCTCTGTCCCTCAGCCTCTCTGGGTCCCAACAGTCTCTCCCTATTACCTGTGTGTCTCTCTCTGTCCCTCAGCCTCTCTGGGTCCCAGCAGTCTCTCTCTATTACCTGTGTGTCTCTCTCTGTCCCTCAGCCTCTCTGGGTCCCCCCAGCCTCTCCCCCCTTGGTTTCCCCCAGCACGTCCCCCTCCCCTGGCTCTGTGTAATGGGCAGTGTGGGCCGGGCATGGGACAGGCGCAGCTCTGTGTGCAGTGGTCACTGGGTGTGTGTCAGGCTATATATACACCTGTGTGTGTGTGTGAGTGTGAGTGTGAGTGAGTCAGTGTGTGTCTGTACCTCGGGGTGCCTGGGATCCTTTGTGTGAGTTTATCATTCCCTGTGGGTCACTGGCAAGTACTATCTGAGTGTGTGTTTGTATTATTAGCCATGTGTGTGTTTTGTACTAGTGAGTGGGTGTGAGAGTGTGTGTTTGCACTAGTGAGTGGGTGTGAGAGTGTGTGTTTGCACTAGTGAGTGGGTGTGAGAGTGTGTGTTTGCACTAGTGAGTGGGTGTGAGAGTGTGTGTTTGCACTAGTGAGTGGGTGAGAGAGTGTGTGTTTGCACACAGTCAAATGTGGGGAGCAACACAAGCACCATAAAAGTTCATGGAGGAGCCAAATAAGGGCTGTGATTGGCTATTAGGGGCCTCTATGCACCCTATCAGCTTACAGGGGCTTTATTTGGTAGGAAATCTTGTTTTTATTCAACCAAAACTTGCCCCCAAGTCAGGAATTCAAAAATAACTCCCTGGTTTGGGGGCACTGAGAGCAACACCCAAGGGGTTGGGGAGCAACATGTTTCCCTGAGCCACTGGTTGGGGATCACAGCTGTAGGTTATTACTGTAGGGTATTACTATAGGGTACAAGTTTCCTACTGACCGACCTATCTCTCTGCTCCCCTTCATCTCTAAACTACTCGAGCACCTAGTTTCCTACTGACCGACCTATCTCTCTGCTCCCCTTCATCTCTAAACTACTCGAGCACCTAGTTTCCTACTGACCGACCTATCTCTCTGCTCCCCTTCATCTCTAAACTACTCGAGCACCTAGTTTCCTACTGACCGACCTATCTCTCTGCTCCCCTTCATCTCTAAACTACTCGAGCACCTAGTTTCCTACTGACCGACCTATCTCTCTGCTCCCCTTCATCTCTAAACTACTCGAGCACCTAGTTTCCTACTGACCGACCTATCTCTCTGCTCCCCTTCATCTCTAAACTACTCGAGCACCTAGTTTCCTACTGACCGACCTATCTCTCTGCTCCCCTTCATCTCTAAACTACTCGAGCACCTAGTTTCCTACTGACCGACCTATCTCTCTGCTCCCCTTCATCTCTAAACTACTCGAGCACCTAGTTTCCTACTGACCGACCTATCTCTCTGCTCCCCTTCATCTCTAAACTACTCGAGCACCTAGTTTCCTACTGACCGACCTATCTCTCTGCTCCCCTTCATCTCTAAACTACTCGAGCACCTAGTTTCCTACTGACCGACCTATCTCTCTGCTCCCCTTCATCTCTAAACTACTCGAGCACCTAGTTTCCTACTGACTGACCTATCTCTCTGCTCCCCTTCATCTCTAAACTACTTGAGCATCTAGTTTCCTACTGACCGACCTATCTCTCTGCTCCCATTCATCTCCAAACTACACAAGCACCTAGTTTCCTACTGACCGACCTATCTCTCTGCTCCCATTCATCTCTAAACTACACAAGCACCTAGTTTCCTACTGACCGACCTATTTCTCTGCTCCCCTTCATCTCTAAACTACTCGAGCACCTAGTTTCCTACTGACCGACCTATCTCTCTGCTCCCCTTCATCTCTAAACTACTCGAGCACCTAGTTTCCTACTGATCGACCTATCTCTCTGCTCCCCTTCATCTCTAAACTACTCGAGCACCTAGTTTCCTACTGACCGACCTATCTCTCTGCTCCCCTTCATCTCTAAACTACTCGAGCACCTAGTTTCCTACTGACCGACCTATCTCTCTGCTCCCCTTCATCTCTAAACTACTCGAGCACCTAGTTTCCTACTGACCGACCTATCTCTCTGCTCCCCTTCATCTCTAAACTACTCGAGCACCTAGTTTCCTACTGACCGACCTATCTCTCTGCTCCCCTTCATCTCTAAACTACTCGAGCACCTAGTTTCCTACTGACCGACCTATCTCTCTGCTCCCCTTCATCTCTAAACTACTCGAGCACCTAGTTTCCTACTGACTGACCTATCTCTCTGCTCCCCTTCATCTCTAAACTACTTGAGCATCTAGTTTCCTACTGACCGACCTATCTCTCTGCTCCCATTCATCTCCAAACTACACAAGCACCTAGTTTCCTACTGACCGACCTATCTCTCTGCTCCCATTCATCTCCAAACTACTTGAGCATCTAGTTTCCTACTGACCGACCTATCTCTCTGCTCCCATTCATCTCCAAACTACACAAGCACCTAGTTTCCTACTGACCGACCTATTTCTCTGCTCCCCTTCATCTCTAAACTACTCGAGCACCTAGTTTCCTACTGACCGACCTATCTCTCTGCTCCCCTTCATCTCTAAACTACTCGAGCACCTAGTTTCCTACTGACCGACCTATCTCTCTGCTCCCCTTCATCTCTAAACTACTCGAGCACCTAGTTTCCTACTGATCGACCTATCTCTCTGCTCCCCTTCATCTCTAAACTACTCGAGCACCTAGTTTCCTACTGACCGACCTATCTCTCTGCTCCCCTTCATCTCTAAACTACTCGAGCACCTAGTTTCCTACTGACCGACCTATCTCTCTGCTCCCCTTCATCTCTAAACTACTCGAGCACCTAATTTCCTACTGACCGACCTATCTCTCTGCTCCCCTTCATCTCTAAACTACTCGAGCACCTAGTTTCCTACTGACCGACCTATCTCTCTGCTCCCCTTCATCTCTAAACTACTCGAGCACCTAGTTTCCTACTGACCGACCTATCTCTCTGCTCCCCTTCATCTCTAAACTACTCGAGCACCTAATTTCCTACTGACCAACCTATCTCTCTGCTCCCCTTCATCTCTAAACTACTCGAGCGCCTAGTTTCCAACTGACCGACCTATCTCTCTGCTCCCATTCATCTCTAAACTACTCGAGCACCTAGTTTCCTACTGACCGACCTATCTCTCTGCTCCCCTTCATCTCTAAACTACTCGAGCACCTAGTTTCCTACTGACCGACCTATCTCTCTGCTCCCCTTCATCTCTAAACTACTCGAGCACCTAGTTTCCTACTGACCGACCTATCTCTCTGCTCCCCTTCATCTCTAAACTACTCGAGCGCCTAGTTTCCTACTGACCGACCTATCTCTCTGCTCCCCTTCATCTCTAAACTACTCGAGCGCCTAGTTTCCAACTGACCGACCTATCTCTCTGCTCCCCTTCATCTCTAAACTACTCGAGCGCCTAGTTTCCTACTGACCGACCTATCTCTCTGCTCCCCTTCATCTCTAAACTACTCGAGCGCCTAGTTTCCTACTGACCGACCTATCTCTCTGCTCCCATTCAGACTGACGCTATTCCTCTCTGACAATAACCTCCTGGATCCCCTACAATCTGGTTTTAGACAACAACACTCCACCGAAACGGCTCTAACCCGACTAACAAATGGCCTCCTTTCGGCTAAAGCCAAAAACACTACTCGCTACTCCGCTCTCTTGGCCTTCGTGACACTGCCTTATCCTGGTTTCCATCTTATCTCTCAGATCCTTCAGTGTCTCTTACAATGGGGAATCCCCTTCTCCCCTGCCTCTCCCTGTCGGGGTTCCCCAAGGCTCTGCCCTGGGCCCCTTACTATTTTCTCTCTATACCTCCTCACTTGGCAAACTAATCAGTTCTTTTGGCTGTCAGTCCCACCTCTATGCTTGGGATACTCACATCTATCTTTCCTCTCCTGATCTCAACCCAGAGCTTCTAACTGGCGTCTCTCCCTGCCTGGCCGCTATCTCCACTTGGATGTCCCAGCGTTACCTTAAATTAACCCTCTTTAAGCCTGAACTGGTTCTCTTTCCCCCATCCAACACCCACATTGTTCCCGAGGTATCTATACAGGGTAACAATTCTACCATCACCCCATCTTCCCAGGCCCGGTGCCTTGGGGTTCCCCCCGATTCTGCCCTGTCCTTCCCCCCTCATATCCAATCACTTATCAAAAACTTTCACTTTCACCTAAGAAATATCTCCAAAATCTGATCATTTATCACCCACTCTTATAATATCCCGCCTGGACTACTGTAACTCCCTATTAATTGGCCTTCCCCTCCAAAGCCTGTCCCCTCTCCAGTCCATAATGAATACTGCTGCCAGGCTCATACACCTCTCCAACCGCTCCTTCTCTGCCAGTCCCTCAGCCGTGCCACTCTGCCAGTCCCTCTGCCATGCCACTCTGCCAGTCCCTCAGCCGTGCCACTCTGCCAGTCCCTCAGCCGTGCCACTCTGCCAGTCCCTCAGCCGTGCCACTCTGCCAGTCCCTCAGCCGTGCCACTCTGCCAGTCCCTCTGCCATGCCACTCTGCCAGTCCCTTAGCCGTGCCACTCTGCCAGTCCCTCAGCCGTGCCACTCTGCCAGTCCCTCAGCCGTGCCACTCTGCCAGTCCCTCAGCCGTGCCACTCTGCCAGTCCCTCAGCCGTGCCACTCTGCCAGTCCCTCAGCTGTGCCACTCTGCCAGTCCCTTAGCCGTGCCACTCTGCCAGTCCCTCAGCCGTGCCACTCTGCCAGTCTATCTGCCATGCCACTCTGCCAGTCCCTCAGCTGTGCCACTCTGCCAGTCTATCTGCCATGCCACTCTGCCAGTCCCTCAGCTGTGCCACTCTGCCAGTCTATCTGCCATGCCACTCTGCCAGTCCCTTAGCCGTGCCACTCTGCCAGTCCCTTAGCCGTGCCACTCTGCCAGTCCCTCAGCCGTGCCACTCTGCCAGTCTATCTGCCATGCCAGTCTCTCTCTTTAATAACTTGCATACATGGAGCCTGCCATGGTATTCAGATGTGCCCTCACTAGAGGTGTAGGAAGTAGGTGGTTTCCATGCCAGGTTTCCCTCGACCCTCAGCTCTGTTTAACTTGTACAAAGGAATCCCAGGCAACGTGGTCTGTTCTGTTCTGTTCTATTCTGTTCTGTTCTGTTCTATTTTATTCTGCTCTATTCTGTTCTATTCTGTTCTATTCTGTTCTGTTTTATTCTGTTCTGTTCTATTTTGTTCTGTTTTGTTCTGTTCTGTTCTGTTCTATTCTATTCTATCCTATCCTGTTCTATTCTATTCTATTCTATTCTATTCTGTTCTGTTCTATTCTATCCTGTTCTGTTCTATTCTGTTCTGTTCTGTTCTGTTCTATTCTATTCTATTCTGCTCTATTCTGTTCTATTCTGTTCTATTCTGCTCTATTCTGTTCTATTCTGTTCTATTCTGTTCTGTTCTATTCTATTCT